>NW_010294823.1:0-8397 GCF_000700745.2 Antrostomus carolinensis
AAAATATATATAATATTATATATATATATAGTGTGTATATATGTACAATATATACAGTTTATATGCTAAAGGAACTTAGCACAAATTCAAAGTTGTTTCATTGCCTGCCTGCATGCCTTTCAAACTCGGAAAGCTCTGCTCTTGGCATTTTTCTGTAGCACAGCAGCATGCGTGGGCACATCTAGGTTGGCAGCTTTGTGCATAGTTGGTGCATCTTCACCTTTTAGGGTTTACATTGTGGCAGAGACCTTTAATATACTAGAGGCTGTAGGACCCAGGCTTTTGGCTATCTAGCTCCTGTGTCTTCAGGATGTAGTTTGAAATCTTCGCCCATCAGGTGTTTCATTTAAACTTGGTTCTACTTTAAAAAGAACCTGTATATCCAACCTACTGCCATGCCAAGAACAAAAGATACAGAGCCACTGCTCAGCCTTGCATTTGTTTCTCACATGTGTTCCAGGACTGCTCTCCTCAAACCTCCTTGCTGGTTGTTTTCATCTGTTGCTAGAGCCGTATGTCTCCAAAGGAAGGACCATTTCAACAATCCTCCTCCATCTGCTGCTACTGCTCCTATTGCTGTGGCTGCGTGTGAAGCAGCAGCTCGGTGACGCCAGGCTTGCAGACACTTCATCCGTCTATCTGTCATTGCTTGTGTGTTTCCAATAACCCGTGCGAGGTGAGGTCATCACAAACTTGCGTTTTAGTGCTGGGCTTCAACGGTTTTAAGTTTGTTTGGAATAAGACCACTGCCATTGGCAATTAGACTAGCTAGGATTAAAAAAATCACTGAATGTTCAGGCCCACTATTCTTGGGGAAACAGCAAACTGCTCTTGCTGTGAGTTAGCTCCCAAATGTAATCTTTACAAGCCTGTCCTCACCATGAGGGTTAAGGCCGTGGACGAAAACTAGTCAGATCTGTTCCATACCTGCGGTTCTCTGAGGCTAAACCTATGCTCTAGGTTTAATTCCTACCTCCAGCTAGACTTCAGTGGAAATGGCAGTCTGCACAGATGGCCTCACATTTCTTGGGAGATATGCAAAAAGGAGTCAGACACACTTCTGGAGTTTTCTATCCTTATCAATGTGAAATACTCAAGGTAAACCCAGGCATCTCATAGAGCATCAGAGAAGCCAGAAGGTCTCCGTTGCTCTGTGTGGGGTTTTATTGAGATGGATGTGGACTGCCCAGCCTGGAACACAAGTTGTTTGTTTTAATTTACAAATTAAAAATAAAACCATGTTTATTTGCATCAGTTGAGGGGGTCTTTTTCTCACAGCTGCTTGAAAAGTGAGCTCTAGCTGCCAAGTAAAATAAGGTTTAATGTTACAGCGTGCACTGGGAAGGGCAGAGCTGGTAATTACTCTGCAAGCAGCAAGACGGTAGTAGGTACAATATATAGAACTCCACGTGAAGCACAGGACTTGGCGAAGGTGTTGCAAAATGACATCCACCTACAGCGAGTAACCGCTGTGACTGTGTAGGGGAGGAAGCTGTGTCCTCAGCGAGGCTCTTAGGAGCAGTTCTCTCTTGCCACACGCTAGCTGCCAACCTGTGTCTGGCATTCCCCTTATGGAAAGCTAGTCAGGAGGTGGCTAGAATCCCTGGTTTCCTTTTAGTCCTCTTGTTGTCAAGCTTTGTGCTCTGGTGAATGCTGGAAAACATGCTCGTTATGTTGGGCAGTGGTTTGCTCCTAAAAATTGATGAGGAGAAAGCTCATCTTCCCAGGTCTGCTTTCTCCTTTTGCTGTGTGGACGTGTACAGTCTCTGTGAGGTCTGTGTGGGCTCGGTGTTGGGGACTGCTCTTTGCCCACGAGATACCCACAAGCCTGCAGGGAGGCCAGTTGTCAGACTGGGATCTGGGCTTTTTCATCTCTGTTTGATGCCGATGAAGCGGTTTGCGGGGCAGCGATGGCTGGTGTGGTCTCAGCTGTGTTTCATCTGACTCATCTGGTACAGTGGAATAAATGACCAGGATCTAAAATGTTGTTTTACTGTGGCTGAATCTGAAAGCCTGAATATCAGTACAAGCAGTGTGGTGCTAGGTACCATGTTTATTTACAGAGAGACACTTCCTTTGCCTTTAGGGAATAAACGCAGGAAAAAGAGAGTAGGCAAGGCAGAGGAGACTGAGAGAGGCTGGACTGTTTGACAGCTACATACAGGGGCAGAAGTTCAACTCAAATCTTTTGATGCCGACCAGAAAGACTGTCTTTCCTCTTGTTAATAACAAGGAAACACGGAGGAGTCTGACTGATAGTCCTCTCCAACTGCCCGAGAGTCTTAGGCTGGTTGTATTGACTGGGCTGAATGAGAAAACCGTACACTGCTCTGCAGGCAGCCTATTACCTGCATCTTGTAGTGTGGTACACCTATTCGGTGTTGGTGCAGCCAGAATCCTTCTGTTGCTGGCTCTCCTGGGCTCTGGATTGCTTTGTGACCAGAATTTAACAAGGCAGTTTACAACAATAGCTTTGACACCATTTGGGTAGATGAAGTTGGCTCAAAACGCATCCACCCACTTGCTGAACAATGCCTCAGGCTCTGAACGCATTAAACTGTTGCTCTGCTCTGCTGCCTACTTGCAGCTTTCCAGGTGGAGTTTGTTTTTGATGTTATCCATCCCCCTTGATGGCTTGTGAGCCGGCTAACTCTGACTCCACCTCCCATCTCTCCTGTCTATAGTTTGTATTATCATTTTTGGGAGCCCATTTGTTGCAAAGTCTTGCACAGACAAAGAATGGTCTTTATTTCAGAGAGTGTCTCTGCCCTTTCAATTGGTCAGTGAGCCAAAAAGCAGGAGCAAGACTTTAATAGAAAAAAAACAAAGGACACTGTACATATTTGTTGGAAAACTCTGAGTCCAGTTAAGCATTCATCTCGCAGGGATGGTAAGGTGGTCAGGTTTTATTTATTTCAAATTCTGTCCCTGTTCTGTTTAAGAATTGTTGATTTGGCACTAGATTTGACTTACTGGAATTGCAGAGACATGAAATTTTGGAGAAACCTTGATTTAAGTTCAGTTTGATGTGATGGAGATTCCAATTCTGAGTCAAGCTTTAAAAAAAACAAACAAACAAAAAAAACCCCCCCAAAAAACAAACAAAAAACAACCCAACAATCATCCCACCAACAACTACTTTCTTATTTTAACCAGAAGCATATAATCTTCATTGAAACCCTTCTTCTGAAGCAGCAGAAGGGCGAAGAGGTGGATATTGTGAGCTAGCACAATCGGTGGCAAGGGTCATGCTTTTTTAGACTTTACTAATGCAGATCAATGTGTATCTATGTTGAAACTTACAGTGAGTAATGAACCAACAGCTGTCTGCCATACTGCCACAGTTGGCTGGGAAATGGCCCAAACAGAAAAGTTGGGTTAGTTTTTTTTTTTCTTTTTTTTAAAGGAAAAAAAAAAGGAGAGGAAAAAAGTAGCTGTCTTCAAGTATGTTTGAAATAATGAAAAGAACTGATGTGCAAAGCGATTAAGAGATCTTTGAGGATCAAAAGCCTTGATTCAGTTTTGCCAATGGAACAAAACTTTTCATCTGTTCTTATGTGGGCCTTAAAGTAGGGCAGAAGGGTGTAGTTTTAAAATTATTTCATTTCAAAATTTACTTTGGGCAGGGGGAAAGGGTTCTTTCTGTTTGTTCTTGCTCTTGTTATTCAATGTCCTTAACACAAAAGGCCAGCTTGGCTCTGAAATGAAGAGCAGGGTCTTTCTATGAACTGGTGGTTCATTAGTCTCCTTTTGATATGCCAGAACAGTAAGGGACCCTTTTATTTTTTTTTTCCCCACTTTCTAGTAATGTCTGTGTGCTTAAATCAAGACATCTTCCCTCATCATGCTGCAGCAGCTGAATCTTTGTCAGAGATTTCCTAAGTGGGTTGTACCAATAACATTAATCTTGTGCAGACAGAGTGTATAGTCAAGTGTTAGATGCATGAAGAAGCAAAAACCACAGGTTTTCAGTGCTCCATGCAGTAAATCCTACTTCCCAGCTTTATTTTTATTTGGAGCTGGATGCCCCCCACCAGGGTAAATCTGTGTTTGTTTTCCCTGGTAGCTTCTTACCAGCAAGACCATAGAGCATGTGTAGCCTTGGGAACGTGCGATAAGGGGGGCTCGCATGTGCAAATTGCTGGATTCCAGCACTTTGAACTCATAAGCAATGTGCCCTTTTTTGGGGAAGGGGTGATGGAAGTAGCAACAGGAGAAGGTGAAGGGGTGGAGAGCAAAGACAAGAGATGGGGAAGGAGAGGAAAAAACTGAGGAATGTCCTTGTCTTTGGGTTTCTACAGGGGACAGTGGAAGAGCTCCCTCTTCCTGTTTCAGCCTGCTCTAACCATTGCAGAAAAAGAGCCTTCCTTGCAGGCTGGAGCATCTCAGTGGTCTCAGCATCCACAACGCAGTGTATTTCTTTCAGCATGGATTTGCCTACTGGAGGATCCACAGGACAGCATGGATTTGCTCTATAGGTTCCCCAAAGCAGCTCTCCTCATCATACGCCATCACTAAAGGGTTAGTTTTCAGAGAATCATAGAATGGTCTGGGTTGGAAGGGACCTTAAAGCTCATCCCATTCCACCCCCCCTGCCATCAGCAGGGACATCTTCCATTAGACCAGGTTGCTCGAAGCCTCATCCAACCTGGCCTTCAACACTTCCAGGGAGGGGGCATCCACAGCTTCCTTGGGCAACTTGTTCCAGTGTCTGACCACCCTCACAGTGAAGAACTTCTTCCTAATCTCTAATCTAAACCTCCCCTCTTTCAGTTTAAACCCATTTCCCCTTGTTTTGTCATTAACTGCCCTTATGAAAAGTCCTTCCCCAGCTTTCTTCATGGCTGAGTTGCCAGTTTGTTGGGTTTAATGACAGAAATCACTTCAACAGTGGAAGTTGTGTGTTGGTCCTGTCTCGTTGCAAAAGAATTGGTGACAGCAGAGAGGTTATGTGTTTCTATTGCCGTTGCAGGTACTTTATTGAGTAGGCATCTGGTGCCACAGCAGCCCAGGTGCTTCCTGTGGCCCACAGCTCATGTACTTCTGGTGTGTGGTTTCCTGATCTGTCCTCACTCAGGTCAGGTGGTAGGTGTGCTCTAACCTATTCAGCAGGACATCTGTGATACACTGCTTTAAAGCTTGTTCTCTCCTCTAAAACTTTATTAGTACAAGTCATATTTTGTCACCCCACGTGCAGCAGAGATGGCAACTCCCGTTTATGCTGTTATGGGAACCACATCCGTCTGTGACACAAACTCTCTCGTGCTCTAGTGACAGAGCAATAGTGGAAACCTGAAAACAAGATTAACAAAGGCTGGAAAAGTTTTGCTGATGAAAATTTCCAGCAAGGTGTGGACTGCAAAGTGAATTAATCTTCTTTGACCTGTTTCTAGATTAGCACTTTCTGTCTGTTCCAAGCACTCTGATGTCCATCTCGGTAGCAGGAGTGAAATGTCACCATTGATACAAGCCTCGTGTAAAAGTTTATAATCACAAGCCATTTTGTGAGCAATATGATGGGTGAAAAAGTGACCTCCTGTGGGCTGGTGATCTCCACCCTCTTGGACCCGAAAGCAGACATACATGAATTTACTGCATAATTTTTATACTGCTCCAACATCATCTTAAGCATGTGTTGTTTCAGCATATTATCAATTCTAATTCAGCTGTGAGCAGCCAAAGAGAGTAAAGACGGTCGTCGTGCCTGCCTTTGGGGTTGAGGGGTGGAGACTAGATTGTCCATGTATTATGTTTTGACAGTAGCTTCTCTCCTGGTGTTCACATAAATAGTTATTTTTAGGAAGATCATATATTTCCCAGTAATTGTTTTAAATGCATCAAAGAGCTTGCTGATATAAAGCCTGTGATTTATTGGTTCCCGCTACTTTTTAATAGCTGAATTTAAATCCTGGATTCACTGAAGCCATTTGGAAAATTGGGATTATTCCAAGCTGGAGCAAAGGGAGGGAGACTGGTATTTTGCCAAGATCAGCAGTGATTCATTCCCACATTCATGCTCAGCATCCAGTGAAGGGCAGAAGCTGGGAATGCTGTAAGGAGAGCTAGCAAGAGATTATCATGTTGAAGGTGAATGTGCCCTACTCATTCCCTCTGCTGCTAGATAAGGTCTCTTGAATGAGAAAGACCAAATTCTGTCGTGTGTTTCTTTCATCCTCTCTAAAAGCTGATTTATTCATAGAAACCCCAAGCCAACTAACTTACCTCCTGTCTGTAAGGCATAGAAAGAACCAAATATTGGCTGTCCCAAATAATGTCCCCGTAGGGGTGAAGGACTGGAGAACACCTCAGGATAAATATACTCTGGAAATCCCTTACAAAGAGATATTTTAGTGACTGCTTGGAATGAAGCAATGTCTGTATCAGGTTAGCCCAGCAGTCTCTGGCAACGTGAACAGGAGCCCTGAGGGACCCGTAAAGGCACAGGGTGGACCCAGGACTCACTGCTGGCACATTCTGTCACGCTCCACTGATATTTGCCCCCTGGACACCTCGAGTGAGAGGGGATCGCAGAATAAATTAGATTGGTGATAGTATAATTGAGATTAAGTGATAAATCTTCAAGTAATATAAAAAGTGGAAACTTGCTGTGGCCTAAGATTTACTTGGTTTTGTTTAGCCTGAGGACATTTATGCTTTTGGTGCCTGTACCAGGGTTCAGGCTCCATCTCCTAGGACATACAGCTAGAAAAATAGTCACTAATACATGGGTGGCACGAATGAAAGGGGCTGTCTGTCCATCCAGGAGCTCGTCCTGGCTCTGTCCCTCCCTTGTCTGTGTAGCTCACAGGGTCTGTGCTCCAGCTGCACGTCCAGTAGCTGTGGCCGTGCTTATGGGGAGAGCGAGGCTTCTACAGCAGGGCAGCTGAAATACTTCTTAGTTGTGAGCCCCTCGGGATTTGTCTTTCCACAGAGAGATCTGTCGTCCTTGTCCTCGGGCCAGCTGACAGCGGAGTAAAATTTCTCATCGTGTTTCAGTTCTCCCAACCCTGGGAGAGAAGTGCAGGGAGATGGTAAAGTAAATGGAGCCAAGTGTCCCAGCATGGTTCAGTCCCAGCAGAAAGAAAAAAGACTTTTTTTTTTCTTCTTCTTCTTCTTTTGGAGAGCAGGGCCACAGCCAACACAGTGTTTTCTTCTTTTTCTTTTACTGACGTGATCATCCCTGTTGCGTATGTTTGAAATACAATAATTCTGAGAGCGCTGCTGCCGTGATCAGGAGACAAAAATAAGCCAATTTATATTTGTGGATAAGAGGCAGTAATAAACCCCTGAATTTCCAAACACATAGAGGAGCATTGACATCTAAATACCAGAAATTCTAAGCCCTTACCTTGCTACTTCATGTGGCATTTGGAGGGGCTGTGGATTTTTATTTCATCCTGGTATTTGTGGTATTTCCTGCCATTAGTATAGGAAAACCCTTGTGTGGTAAATGCTGGCTTTTTCCTCTGTTGGTGGCAGCCACTGAGACTTGGGTTCATGAAAGGCAAACCATCCGTTTCGATACTGAAGGATCTCAGAGGTACCTGGGAAGGAAGATCTCATTGGGGTTGAATAAGGATTTTGGTCCTGTGACCGGCTGCCAGCTCAACAGCTCTGAGCAGAGTAAATCTGGTCTTGAGATCCAAGAGCCTGGGGCTTCAAATTCATTGGGTGGTTTCAAAAACTATAGCTTGGAAATACTATTGATAGTAATTTTATCACAAAGTAACCTGCGTATAAAGGTTTCTGGAACAAGTGTTGGCCCCAAGTCAGTAACCCAACCTTCAGAAATTGCTGGTTTTATTGCAGATTAAACTGTAAGATTGGGCCATTTAGATTTGTAATGGAAAAATATTAGCCAACGTACTTTCCTCCCCTCCACCCTCTATCATCAGGGCATATATCAAATTGCACTATCTGGCAGGGAGTTCCAAATGTTATTTGAGAAGAGAGAGGAATGCAAGCGATGTCAGCAGAAAACAGCTGAGTAGCGGTTAAATTTCTTTGGCCTGAACCTGCTCCACAGGGAAAAAGAAACACAACAACTGGACTTGTTTCATTTCACCCCAGAACAAACCATCCTTTGGAAACACATGATGTTTGTGAGCAACTTCTCTGCAGAAGCTGGGGTTTTGGGATGCTGCTAGGTGGACAAATCCTGCTCTGCTGTGGACGTGGCAGGTCGAGCTCATCGTGGCCAGCACTGGCTGTGATCCCTCGGTGAGGGCTCTGGACCTTGTGGAGCACCGGCTATTACTGTTCCCTTGTGCGGCTGGAGCCTGTTATTTTAGAGGGGCAGCTTTAGGTTGTATCTCCATGGCCTGTTAAACTTTTTATCTACGTTGACTTTAAAGATAAAAGCTTTAAGAGCTGAACTTGCCCAGTGCCGCAAAAGAG
>NW_010294823.1:8430-36781 GCF_000700745.2 Antrostomus carolinensis
GTTGGACTGAGCTAAATGGTACCCTTAATCCCCTTGATTCTGGCAGAGTCAAGTTAAAAGGTCTTCCCCACTTGGGGTGAAGGCTTTGCACGTGGAGATGCTGGTTCACTTAAGGGCAGGGCTGCCTCTGCAGTGAAAGAGCCCTCTTCACTGCTGGCGTTTGCTTTATTGCCGAGGGAAGAAGTCACTTGTGCGGTATCTCACGTCACAAGCTGGGGACGTGCGTTGAATTTTTGGTCCATGGAGGCTTTTTAAATAAACAACAATAGAGACAGCAAGTGGCTAGAAACAGAATGGCTGAACAGGAGAAGAAAACTAAAATAAACACAGCCCTTGTTTTTCTTCTACCAAGCAGTCTAAGTGTCACCTGACTTCTTTGCCTTGCACCCCCTGTTTTAGCTGGATTTTGCCTGGTTATTTACACAGCAGAGATTCACATTTTTCTTCTCATCCTCACAGCTGTTGCAAGCAACAGGAGGTTGCAGTCTCCTGACATGATCCTTCTTGGAATTTGGGATCCTTCTTGGAATCTTTCTTGACTGTTTGGGGTTTAGGGTCTCTTCCCTTGCTGTGTTCTTTAGTTTACCCCATTTCCTACCTCTGGACCACTCTGATGGGACAGCTTGGTCTCCTCTAGAACAAAAACCCAAGTGAGCAAGGGAACAGGAGCCGCTTTTCTCTGATCCCTCCCCACCTTTGTTACGGCTCCCAGTGGGAGATCTTTCAGCAACAGCTACACAACGGTCCTACTTAGATCTCTGAGTCAGATTTTTTTTCCTAGCCTCTGATCTTTAGAGTTGTCTGTAGCCTAAACCAGTGTCCATGCTTCACAGATGTTTCATATTGACTATTTCCAGGTTTAGTGCCCAAAATGCATCAGGTACTTGTGCCTAATTCCCGTTGACTTTAGGAGGAGTAATGCAGCTACCATTGCCTCAAGTGGATGGCTGTTAAAGTAAATTTTGGGAGATTTTGTAATTGAATGGCAGAGGAACAAAACAGACCTAAGGAAGAGAGAGTTTCTGCAATCTAACATCTAGTGCAGTCAAAGGAAGGTCCCCCATTAATTTCAATAAAAGGAGAAATAAAGTATAGATTGGAAAAATCAGAGAATTTGCCTATCAGTTTGTTTTTCTTAGCAGTATGGAATAATTTCATAAACGGAGGAAATGTTCCTGATAGTTGAGATCTTCATTCTACACTAGAAATAGTGTGGCTAAGTATTTTTGTATGTGAAATTCAATTTTTTCCAAAAATTGCATGAATAGTTTTTCATAAGTGACTGCAGGAATGACACCGATGTATTGAAACAGCATATCCAAGATCCTAAACAAAATCCTACGTAGCGCTCTGAATCTTTTGTCTTTGAATGTATTTCCTCTCTTCCTCAACCCAGTTGTCGCTGTGGTAGTTATATTGCCTAGTACAGCCTTCTAAAACAGATACAGTTTTATTTGCATGCAAATTGGGAGGAGGCAGCTTGCCTGTAAACACTGTGCTAATCATTACAGGTTCCATGGTTCATCAGGACTCTGATGCCTAATTGGCTGCGGGATTGCCTATAACTCTCGATAGCCTGATTCAGAGCAATAGGAATTGTTGAATCTACATAATAAAGCGAGTGTGATGAAAGGTGAGTGCACACCTACTTTATATGTGTGTTATCATTCTCATCAAGGTCAAATAATTTTTTTTTTCCTTCCAGATATACATATTCATAGAGGCTGTGCACAACTAATGAGTCGGAAGATTAAATGGTTGTGGATTAAGAACAAACCCTACTGTTCTCCTAATTAGATTGAAAGTTACTTAGTTCATCTGATTAGAATTCTGAATTCAAACCAGCTAACGCACCGGCACAGCACTCTTCAGCTACTTGCAAAATCTGAATGTAAAAGTCATTGGAACAGATTAACAGTCTGTTTCATCCAGTCCCCCCGAATCTCTGAAGGACCACTGGAATCCTCCCCAAATTTCCAAGGGGGAGATTGGCTTAGGGCAGAGGGGCCGTGCTGCCAGGGTCAGCTAGCACACCAGATCTCCAGCCAGGATAAATTTCATGTCAGGTTTTTTTAATATTCTAGCAGGGACATTACTTCTAGTCCCTGGTAATAGGTATATTACCAAAGAGACTGAGATAAGTCCTTGCTCTTGCAACTGCCATGCATTAAAATGTCTGTCTTTTCAACACGTGCTAAGGTATATAATTAGCAGCCATGACTCAAAGGAGTCCTTGCCCTAAGCCCCAAATGTCACTGCTTTTCCCCAAAGCTTGGAAGCAGTTGTACTGGTCCCAGGGCTTGGAAAGGGCTGCAGCACCATCAGGCTTAAAAAACCTTGGGAGACAAATGGCCAGGTCTAACAATAGGCGTGAGTCAGTCGCTTTGCAGTTAGGTGATTTGATTTCCTGTTGCTCTGCTGTCTGGGCTGCTTGTTTTGGGGAACAAATCCTTATTAATGCTTTATCTATAACATCCTCACTTCCACCGAAAGGTTCCCTCTGTGCATTATTTTCCTGAGTTGTGCTGTGTATCACTTCCTCCTGCTCCCCAGCTGCTCCTGCTACAGCTGCCTGCGCCGGGAGTTTTGGCAGGGCTGCTTAATGAATGCTGCTCCAAGATGCTTGGCTTAAGTTCATGGCACCCATGAACATTTGTCCTTTCCCTCTAATCTTCTGAATTGCAGGAGTCTTCAGTATTTGGGCTTTAGATCCTTCCTGGTTTTATTCAGGTGTAGAAAAGGGGAGAGGGGAGAGTGACAGAGGAAAAAGACAATGGTTTGGGTCCACGTTGTCCTAGTTCTTTCTTGCTTTTTCTCTTTTTTCTCCTTTTTTTTTCCTTTTTTTTTTTTGTGTGTGTGTGCATGCATTTATTTTAACTTTTCTGTTTGAAGAGAGGGGAAGGGACCATAGGGTCTGACCTGTGTATTTGATAAAAGGAGAACATAAAAATCAGATTAATTTCAAGAAGTTTTCACAGGGTTATTAAAATAGCATAAGATTCCTGTTTCCTTAATGAAAATGGGAGCAATGTGTATCTTTCCACAACAGATATAAAACAAAGAGAACTAAGAAATGTGTTGGCATTCAAAAGAGCAGGAAAGTAACACCGTTCCTGTCACTGTTAGAAGGTTAAAATCCTGCCTGGCAGCCTATAAACTATTTAAACGATCCTACAGAAATTCCACTTACTGAATCATCTTTGGGATTTATAGCTAAATCTTTCACCCCAATTGAATACCCAATGTACTCACAGCCCTGCCGGAAAATACACCTTAATGAGGGGAAATTGTAAAACTGGACTGAAAAAAAAAAACCCAAAACCCTCTTCAGTAAAGAGAGGTCCTTGCTGCAGTCCTCGCTTCAGATGGCCATTGAGATTATGGCAGCTGTGCTGCTGTGATCATATGTGACCTAGATTTTGCTCACAGTAGTCCTCTGCTCTCCCTGATCTCGTGTAGGCCTGAATGAATTGAATAGAAACATTTCTGGATGCTTTCAGAGAGCAATGATATCTTTTTCTCTCTCTCTCTTTTTTTTTTTTCTTCAAACCACAGCATCTGTTCCCCTTGTGGTTTTTCTCCCTTTGCTCTCTCACAGTGGCTGTGAAAGAGGACAGGGCTGGCGTAGCTTTAATTTGGGTAATGGTAGATGGGGAAATCGGGGCAGGTGAGATTCCACCTTGGTGTCCTGCAACTCAGCGGAGTGGAAAACTGAAGTCTGTGGATTTTAGCACTGATTGCATACAAAGGAAGACAGGAGGGCTGTTGGGAAGGTCGAGGGGTGAGACTATGTCATCAGAAAGCCCTGAGTTTTTGTGCTGACCGTGGGTCTGAGCCTGGTATCAACGGTTTTGGGTACCACTCACATTAAGCCCTCCTGTCTGGGCTTGGAAATTACCCTCCTGCAAGCTCCTAATTCTCTTGGGGGGAGAAAAGTTGGAGCGACTCAGCTCCTCAATGCGTGCCCAAGCTCTTGTTAATGCTGTTTGGCTGGATTAGGTGCGGGCAGGACTAAGCTCGTTAGATTACAGCACCCAGTAGAAAGTCTGAGACCATCCCTGGCTGCTGGTACAGAGCCTGCGGGTTCTCAGACCTGCTCTCCTCCTGAACATAGCTTTTGATTTCTGAATTCTCAGCTCTGACACTGATACCATCTGTTTATTTGAACAAAAATCACTCCATTTGGAGGGTCTTGGTTAAGGTACTTGGAGGAAACTAGAAAGATCTGGTTTGATTTCCCTAGGGAGGATGGCAAGGGCTTGCAGCAAAAAGGGCTGGAGCAATCTGTGGGGCAGGCTGCTAGCGTTTCCTTCCTTTCATGCAGATCTGAGTCTGTTGAAAATTCAAGTTTCTGGGATCAGATGCCAATTCTTTTAAACTTAAACCAAGCAACTAGCACTTACTGTCAAGAGTCCAGGGGAGACTTTTTAGATACTGTTCTGATAGGAACAAAAATAAACACTTATTCTCTGCCTCAGTTCATATGTAAAATGAAATTGTAATGATCCCATCATCTGCTTTGCAGAAAGCTGTGAGAACGATTTCTCTTTAGTGCTGTCTTCAGTTACAGAGCTTTTTTGACAGTGGCGAGTGAGTGTTACAGGTGGTGGGTGGGGGTTCCTTCCGAAATTTTATATAACTCCAATATTATCTGTTCCTGTGATTGACTTGACACATGAATTCTAAACAGTTGGAGCTTCTCTCCCACTCTGGTGTAGCAAACTGGATGTGAAAATGACACTTCCCCATGGGAGCTGATAGTTTGCTGTTTGGTGCATGGTGTTGGGTTCCTTTGTTCGCTGAACGTGGCACTTGGCAAGTGGTTTTTGCCACTTCAGGGTTGTCAGTTCTGTCTGCTAAAGGCTGAGATAAAGCTTCCCAAAAAGCCTTTCACTCCAAACAAATCTTCTCTGTAATATACGGACTCGATGACAAAGGAACCAGGACCTCAGAGGTGGTTTGGATTTTTTTTCCCCCCCAAAGTGTGCACTTTTCCCTTGTCATGCTTTTATTTTAATGTGGTATTTCCTACCCTGCTGTAAACACCAGGGTGGTTTTTGTCTTGTGACTCGGCAGCGCTTTGCCATGACATTCCTTTCATAACGCGTTGCTGATAGCACTAGATGTGCTGCTGGCTGCTTCCAAGGCTTATCAGAAGGTTTGTACCAAGAGCACTTAGATAATCCCATGAGGGGATGCATTAGCAATAAGAAACCTGTACGAAGCACTGTTGTGATACGTTTACAACAAAGCAGCATAAAATACATGGGAACAAATATGTGGTCCTCTAGAAAGTTGTGATTTTCAATACAACGTGGTGAAGCAACATGTATAGAGCGTCCTGGTCCATAATGACACTGTTTGGTCTGTAAAGTGACCTCAGTTACTTACCGACAGCATAGTGCCAAGGGGGCAAAGCTGGGCAGCGATGTCTGTCTCTTCTGAAGCCCTGTGTGAAATGCACATTGGTCATTATAAATGTAAGTAACCAAAATAGGAGAAGTATTTGTACCAATGAATCCTGTTTGGCTCTTGGTTTTAGTTGAAGACTAAACAGACTGAGTTTGTTAAAGGGTTCTCAAAGATGTCTGAATACTTAAGAGATCCTCAAGAGCTGTGACTTGATCCATCTTAGTGGAATTTGCAGCTTTGTCTGTTGAGGTGAAGCCTCACCATTTTTCACTGAGTTTTATTCAGTGATATTATTCCTTACACACCAACAGCATAAGCAGTCAGACAATGAATTCAGAATTACTGTGCTTTCAAATTATATGCAAATGGTCTGACCTAAGTCATAAATCAGTATTTTGGCTTGTTTTTACTGGCTTCTATAACACAGAATACAAATCACAAGCCACCCAAAGACACTGGATCCTATTCTGTTCACCATGCTTTTCCCCTGCAATTTGGTAGTTGTCTGAATGCTCATCTCCTAATGGGGGAGGGGGGATGATAATAATACATATAGGACAAGGCAAAAGCCATAATTCATGTACTAACAGGAATGAAAGGAAATTTTTGTGCTGAAGGGACCTCTCCTGGGTATTGTGTCAGGGCTGTCACAACCTCCAGCTGCCAGAACAACCTCTAGGGCAGTGGGATAAATATCTAAATGTAGGAAGACAGCAGTAGGAGGTAATGAATCTGCAAAACTGGAGAAAAAAATCTGTGCGGTCCAACTGCAGATCCAATTATAATCAATGATTATATATCCCTGTTTTAGGGACTTTGCAGAAACCAGGGTTTGACTTCACAAGATGAAATGAGAAATTTAACAGGGATGAAGAAAGGTGTTACCACGCTATTCATAACACTCCTTGTTAGAAGCTGCCAGCTTCTTCCTGCATAAAATGAAGGAAGCTACAGGTGATGGAAAAATAAATTGGTCCCTGTGGGCACAGTGATTTTGACTATACATGTGTATTAGAGATGAGGCTGATGTGCTACGAACTGCAGGTGAAATGGCAACGGTGGTACATGGCAACCTGGTATCTGTCAGTGATGCTGGAGAGCTGCTCAGAACTGGTCAGGGTGTAATGCCACGTTTTATTCAGGCTGAGGCTAAAATAAACCCTTCCAAGAACACAGAAGTTTCTTGTTGGAAGAGTAAATGGCAGATTGTGTGAATGCTTCTGAATTTTATGCCCCTTCTCACAGTTGTATGTTGCAATGTGGGACTTGCTGAAGCTATAGAACGTTGTGGTACAATGAGGAATTGGATGTAGTTTCCGACAGGCCAAGCCAGCTCCTCATCACCGGCTCATCTCCTTGTATGCACTTTTGAAGCACTCAGTTGTACATGGTGCTAAAAAATGTCTGCTGCTTTTATAACCCCCCATACAGCTTTGGCTTCAGTCTGAAGCACAATTATGTGGGTAGGGAGAAAATGTTCTCTGAATGAATCCATCATAAACATAGCGCCTGTCCTGTAATAGCTGGGACTGGAGAATAACAAACTAATAAACCAAAGTCTTATTTCTTCCCTTCTTGTAGATCTCAAGCTGAAGCCTTCTGAAAAATGCCTCTGTGTCTCAACCACAAGCTAGTAGCAGAGACGACCTTAGAGCGTGCATTAGTCAGATGTGCTGAAGAAGAAATATTTGCTGGGTTTGCCTGGAAGCTCATAGCTGGGGTAGGTTTGAAATCTAGACGGGGCCAAGGTTTTTCAGTAGCTTTGTCTTGTCTAGAATAGGACTGTCTAGACCAGGATGCCTCTGACCACCGCACTGAGGGCTCTCTAGTCTCATGAAGACTTTCTGGTCTGTAGTTATCCCTGGATATTGAGCACCACGTAACATCACAGAGCTACTGCCGTGCCCATGTGGCTGTAGAGAGCAGCTGTGAGTGGGCTGTGGGTACTGTGCTTGCATGGTTTTGTCTGGATTTGTATGAGGTGTGTGAATGTTGACAGAGAGGGACCTGGATTTGCTTTCCAAGATGTGGAAGTCCAAGCAAAATCTTGAGAGATCTGAAAGCTGCTATGGCTGTGCTGCCCAGAAAGAACTGAGCGTGGCCAGATGTTGTTTGCACTGCAAGTTTCCCAGCAAGCTCAAGGTGAAAGGTAGCTTTCCTCAATCCTGTCCCACCAGCAGTGTGCACAATGAGCCTAGTCCCGAGTCCTGGAAAACACCAGTTTTTTGCTCATTTTATCTATCTATATAAATGGAAGGTGGTCTTGCCATTTAAGAGAACTTAGCACCTCTGTTCTCCAGAGTTTTAGATGGTGTCTTTTTATCTTTCCTGTGGCCAGTTTTGAGTTGATAGCTTTACATCCAAGAGCTTTTTCATGATCCATGGAGAGTTTTGTGAAGCTTTGCTCAGCCCTGTTACAAACATGAAGGTTCCCTCTTATGATTCAGGTGCACAAAGCTAATGACTAAATGGCAGAGGAGAATGAGCCTTAGGGGGTTAATTTAGTGCCTTTTGAGCTACAGCATGATGATGCTCTTCTTTAGTGACAGGACTCTAAGCTCACCTAGTGTAGTCTGTGCTCCTTCTGATGACAGTCTGTAGGCTCAAACCAGTTTCAGGTGTAAAATGTCCCCTTCCAAGGGAGCTCAACATATATTCCTGTTGCTAGAAATCACCTGGGTGCTAAAGCAGTGCTTGCATTATAACAAGAAAGCCTAGAAATTTTGATGTGGGTATTCAGGTTCATAACAAAATCAAACAGGCCCCGTTTCAACTATGGAAAAAAAGATTTTCCATGGCAGCCTGAAGGCCAATGAAATCACAAGAATTACTGTCCTTTTCTTCAGGCTGATTTTGTTGTTTATTGTAATAATCATGTGCTCTACTGCCCCAATGTAATGCCAAATTGACTATGCAATGAATTGATGTTCCATTCATGAGATCCGTGGTTGTGTGGCATTTTGGCAGTACCACTCTCTTCTTCCATGGCCTCTGAACTCCTGCTTGGCTTTCCCCAGTCTTTCTAAAAACCATCTGCTTGTCCTGCTGGCCATCCAACAGCTTAGCAGGTCCCCTAGGGAGCTGATACGTTCCCTTCGAGTTGCACAGCTCTCCCATCTCTGTTCTAGTCTCCTCCTGTTTTCCTCCTCACCATCTTTGCCCTGCAAAATTACATCCAGAACAGAGCAGTAGGTTTTGCATAGAGGAGAGATCACACAGGGCATAGCTACCAAGTTGTCGCTTCTTCCACAAGTTGCTTCTTTCACTGTCACTTTTCTCCCCAAGCTCTGTAGCCCAAGCTCTCCCTGGCCTCCACAGACTGAGGACAGAGACAGCAGGAAAATGCTGCCTCAGAGCCATTTTTCTCTCCAGTCCTTTTCTGATATTTCCACATTTTCTCTGTCTGGTTTATTGCATTTATGGACAAAGAATTTTTGATACTGTGTAGATAATACAGCGGTGAAATACAACATTTGGTAAGTGGACCACCTGTAATCTTGTCTTCACAGCTCTTTTTTTTTTTTTTTATGCTTACATCTTGAATGTGAGATTTGGATTTGCACATTTTCCTCTGCAGCACAGCCACCCTGGTACAAAGCATTGGCTTTACTGTATGTAACAAGTCCTAGAAAGTTGCTTAGATCTTTATTTCTGAGCTTGGCACAAATAATGTGGCATGAGCATTCTCAGTGCTGTTCTCATTATGAAGGTAGAACTTTTCCCTGGAACTTTATAATCATTTTTAGAATAGAATTGGGAGCAATCAGAGTGAGTGACAGCTCTTCCCTCAAACCTTTGCTATTAGCTGACAAGAAAGGATGCCATTTGCTTCCTTTGCAAATAAAATGTATAAAATAGTACTAGTGATACCTGAAAATATAATGTAAAAGGTAGCCCTGGTATGTGTTGAGAATGGATGTCGTTCTTATTCAGTCTCAGTCGTGATGAGAAACTTACCTTCTAGACCTAACTACATGACAGGCTATTTTGAGAGGATAGTTTCTTTACGTTGCTTGACTGTACAAGGCTTTTAAAAATTAAATATATTAAAAGCAAGCAAAAGGATTACATTACAAAAAAATTGTGCATGCAAATGAAAGCTTCTCCAATCTTTGAAAAATCTTCCTTAATATTATATAATCAGAAATACATAACTGTGCCTATTTTTACCATAATTTGCTCTCACTTGATGACATTCAATAGTAAGATTTATTATTACCCGCATGGAAAATATCCTGCCTGGGGGTGGTTGAAATAGATCCTGCAGACAAGTCATCAATCAGCTCATGTTTATCTCTTCAGAGATCAGTGCTATCAGTGGCAGGAACAATTTCAGCCAATCCAAGAGTATTTACTGATAATAAAAGGAAATGTTCATGTGGATTTATACTGCATCTCTCACCAGAGGTCACACAACATTTTTGCAGGAGGGCTGATTTATTGAGCTTCATTTAAAGATGAGGCATGGAGGTCTCAGAGGTGCCCGAGCTCCTGGCTTAGCTGGGGCAGTAGCCCTTGCCCTGACGCATGCTCTGGCCATCGCTCTCTTTCTGGGAGAGGGTCTAATTTTCCTCGTAGCCAGTGGCATGCAGAGAGCTTTAAGGTAATACTGGTCTCCCTATCCCCATTGCTAAGAAGTTCAGCTAAAAGGATTTAAGACTAATGCAGGCAAAAAGATCTTTTACATCAGATGAGTAGCATGCAAAATGATTGTCTTAATGTTTCTAAGAAGTGAATTGTAGTTTCTAACCCAACTCTGTCATAATTTTAAAGCACAAGGTCTTATATTTGTGTGCATGATAGAGAGGTTTTTCAGAATTTAATGACAACATTCAGAATATTTATAGGTATTGACTGCAGGGTTCAGGACAAAGATCTGTTGTCCTTGAGGCAAAATAACAACCCTGACTTTACCTAGTATTTGCCTCTCAGAGTAATCGGTCTGGAACTAAGACTGCAATTGTTATTTAACCCGTGTATGAGAGAAGTTTTCTTTCTCTTGCTTCTGCTTTTTTTCTTTGTAAAATTCAGTATTTATACTTACTGAAACAAAGAACACTTTGAATCGCAAAATGAAGTGTATGTTTTTTAAAAAGTTATAAAGGGGTCTTTTTTGTTTGATTTTTATGTTTTTTGTCTAAAGAAACTTACTGGCACAGGCATTTCTGTTTGAGAGGAAGCTTGCTCTATGTGGACAATGAAGATGTTAAGATCAGGATGAATGTCTATGGGAGATAATAATAGTGAATAAAAAATTGCACCAGTCCAGTACTCATATTTTCCAGGAACTGCAAGAACTAAGTTCTGGGTTGTGTTTTAAATCTAAGCCCTGTTGTTCTTGACTTGGTTCTGAATCTGTCTGAAAGACTTCTTCTTTGTTTCTTTGAGCAGCTTCAATCTGAAGCATTTGGACCATTTTCATATTTTAAGCAAAATTTTTAAGGTGCACGTGTAATTTCACTCTTCCAGCTTTAGAATGTAAAGCAAAGCATCTTTTTACTATTTCCTGTTGAACATGAGCAGAGGACGTTGACACCAGCAAAAGTCATTTGACCTACAGTGTGCCTGTGCGTGGGATGGCCGGCAGTTATCAATGGTACGTGATATGTGCCATTAATATATTGCTCCTCTTATGCCAGGGAACATGCCTTGTGAGGCAACACAGCGCTAGCGAGAGCTTCACCTCGGGCATCCTGATAGCCTGGCGTATGTGTTGTGGCAATGCTGACTGTACAGGCTGACATGATTTGTTCTCCAGAGAGATACAAGGTGGGTGAGAATGTTGGGTTTTTTTCCTGTTGACGCTGTTGCACTTGGTAGCAATAATCATACAGTGGCAGTGTCAGGACCAGAATTTAGTTGTGCCCTTTTACAGGTGAATACTCTAGGCTGGGAGTACAGTTATTTTTCTTCTTTTGTTTTTTTTTTCTCTCAGGCAAAATGGGTTTTTTTTTTTTTACAAAGCAAATGGTACTTCAGGCGTGAAGCACTGAGGGTGACCCACCCTCTGATGCTTTGGCATTCACCCTGGCCATGTGCAGGAGCTGGGACGCTGCTTCCCATTCACAGATGGCATTTGTTGGTGGGTAAAGTTACTCTCCTTTTAAGAAAAGTTATTTAGAAGTGCTGTTGCTCACCCTTTGAACACCCACCAGTTAAACTTCTTCCCTTTCAAAATGCCCACATGAGGTTTCCTGGCCCAGCCCAGCACCTTCTGCCTTTGTGGCTGCGCTTGTTCTTCAGTGTCACATCGTGTGTGAAACAGTCTCTCATACCAAGGACTGCAAGAGCCCTAGATTCCTGTGTCACACTGCATTTGTAAGTCTAACTCTGCTATTGACAGATTGCTGGTCTGTGAGACGGCTGTGACAATACAACCTGGCAAATATTAGCTTGGAAAATACTCAGGAGCTTGTTGCCATCAGCAAACCTGGGGTCTGTGAGAGGTTGTTGTCAGCAGTGCGTGGGGTGAAGCCATCCAGCACCGTCGTGTTAGTGGTAGCACAGAGCGTGAACTCCTGAGAGGGAACTTGGCACTGGCTTATGCTCAAGGGCAATTGTTGGAGCAGCTTGTGAACAGGCAGCTTGCCAGCTAGACGGGCATAGCTGTGGACAGCTAATAGACCGTGTGTGTGTGTGTGTGCAGGGAAGGCAAGATGCACAGCTGGGAAATGGGAAAGAGATTTCTATAAACTTCTGCTCTGAGGGGTAAGAGTACATTCAGGCGATGCCAATCCATGGAGGAGTAAAGAAATTATTTCTGGCAGCTAAGACAGGTTCTTGGTCTGGCTGAATCTGACAGAATGCTGTGGGGGAGAACTAGAGATGTCGTGGTTAATGAGTATGGAAATTGTATCAGTGGCTTGGCCATCTAGGTTTTAAATGTTGTCAATCTATAACATCCAATACTTCAGTCTAACATTTTCTGTCTGCTTATTTTAAGGCATAAAAGCAGGGCGCCTCTCTGTAATGAGTCAGTATCTATAGACAGCAAGCTGTTGGTAGCAAAGCAGAAATCTTGGCTTCTCATCCCAACAAGTTTAAATTAATCAAAAAAGATGGTGGGCAGGAGAGGAGGAGGGGTTGTTTTCTTTTGTTTCCACATCTTTGACTCACCTGACAAACTGAATTCCCCATGATTTTTCTGGCTCTCTACTAGACCCACAGGAGCATTGTCTGAATCCCTCTCTCTCAGCTGCCTGCCCTCCAGCTCGTGAGCTATGCAGTGACCCCCTTGCCCAGTTCATCTTTGCATCCTGGAGAGTACTTAGAATCTGTGCCACAAATGCTGAGATAAAGCAAAACCTATTTACTGTAAACACGTTGATACCCAGCATTTCAGTCCAGCAAGGCTTAATTACCAAAACTCCAAGACAAAGGTGGTGTGTATCTTTTAACTGGTGTATGGAAAGGATCCTCTTCAAGTCTAATGAGTCTGTGGCTCCTGCAGACATCCAAGTGGGCCTTGCTGTCTCCAGAAGAGACAGAAAGTGACTCTGGGAAGGCAGAGTGTGGAATCTGACACTACAGTGTAATTGAGGAAAAAGAGGCCATATGCATTATTTATGAGCAGAAGGCTGGGCTTAATGTTAACAAGTGAGAAGAAAGTGGCTTCAAAACACTGGCTTTTTGGTCTTCCTGGTAAGAAAGGCTTCTGTTTTAAATTGCCTGCATTTGAGAGCAAGAGGGAGACAGAGCTGTCATTTATACTGTGCCTTACTTTGTGTGCGTGGTGTTGTACAGGATTGAGGGAGAGGCAGGGATTGCCCCAAGGAGTGCACTCTCTGTTCACTCAGGCTGTGGCAAGGATGTGTCATGCACGCTGCCCTGTAACTAGCTAATCCCAATCAGCTCCAGGCAAAAGATTTCACTGCAAGACAGAAGCAAACAGAATTGCTACCAATTTGGTATTTCCATTGGGCAGGGACAGTTTTAAAAGCTGAGGAATTTTCTCTGAATCATTCTGTCCACCAGATGCCTTGGCCATGCCCTCTCCTTGCAACCACTGTCCAGCTTTGGTTTGGGGATGGATGAGCTGATCTGGTTTTTGTCCTCTTACGGATCCCCCAAGCAGCAGGGTCTGTCCTGTTTGCTCTTGGGGTATGTGCTGAACTGACATGAGCAGCACAGCTCAGGCTGCCACAAAGTCTCACTGCAAAGTCACGTAAATGTGCTGGGGTTTTGGTTTTTAGCTGTTTTCTGATGATTTTCTAGAGAAACCTGGCTGGCTAATGTCAAGTTTTACTCTTAATGATGGCAACATCTGATCATTGCCAGCAAAAGATACTGTGCTGAGCTGCCTCTCCTCAGAAAACACAGAGTGTGCTGTGGCAGGGCAAGTCCCTCTCTGTGGAGGAATCACCCTCCTTACTGAGCAAATGTTGTAGTCAATGTCTGCGTAGTAGTCACACCTCGAGGCCCCAGGCAGAGCTTGAACGCTTGCTGGACCTCCGTCCAGATAAGCACATCCATTAAAGACCCCACCACAAAGGGGTAAGGGCTCTTCCTCCCGCCCCACCCAGCAGATGTAGGTGATGCTGGCTGCTGGTGGCTGCTGCTCTGCTTGGGTTGGAGTCCCTGGTCAACGTCTTTGTGTTGCAGATCTGGTACCCAGCACTAATCCATGATCTTGTAGTTCCAAAAGTCATAGCCTGTTACCTTCTGCAGCTCCCAAAAGGTAAAAAAAACCCTACTTTTTTCCCTTTCTAAAGGCCACTAGCTTCTATCACTATTTCTGCATTACAACCAGTTGTACTTCCTATGGCATAAAATCCAGATGCTTTTTTTGCTTCCTGACTACTTCCTGGTGTGATCCTCAGCAGACAGTACTTTGTTTTTGGGAAGAAAATTAGCCCAGTGGGGTGAGATGAGAATAACTAAAGCCTCTGTAAAAGTCAGGAAGCAAAAAGCGAACACCATCACACTGGAACTGATGGGGGGGAAAAATAATTCTGTTCCTTGATGTCTTAACACTGGCTCATTGATTCTTCTCTTGGTTCAATCAGCAGTTACTGCTTCTCCTCAATCCAGGTTTATAACTACTCAGTGGAGTGGGTTTGTAACAGAAATACCCCTGAGAAATCCTAACAACAGGGTGGAGGGGAGCTGAAGAACACTGGGATCTTACCTGTGGCCCAGAACAAATGTATTAGAGCAGGGAATTGCTGTTTCTAATAGACCTCACTTGAAAATCACTTTGCAGACAGGTTTGTGGCTGCACAGCTTGTGTGCATGTCCAGAAGGGTCAGGAGACACATACCTGAGTGGTGAAAATGAATAGCACTTATTTCTAATAGGAAAACAGGAGTACTGCAAAGTTTTGTCTGTCTCCAAGCATATTCTAGCAAAGAAGGTAATGGCAGGAAGGACTAATGAATAAGGATGATTTTTGTAAAGGTGAGATTGGAATAGGAGAGGCTGGAGGTGAGGCAGAGGGATGGGGGAGGGAGGCAGCCTGTGTGGGGACTAGTGAGTCACGCATCCTCCAGCAAGAAGCACTGACTCATTGGGAAGATGATCACTCTGCTGTTCCCTTTCTGCTCAGACTGAGGAATAGTCAGTGATACTCAACTTTACTCTGCAAGCTCCCTGCTTAGGGAGTGAGATGTAAAAGGGAAGAAGCTGGAGACCGTGGAAAACTGAAGCGAGAGGCAGAGGGGAACCTTGGCAGGCACAGGCTGAGCGGCTGGTGTTTCTGCAGAGGGTTCCTGCAGCAGCTGGAGGGGACAGTCCCCTGGTGCATAGGTTGGATGTGGTTCAGCTCCTGCAGCCAGGCTGTGCACTGGAGTCTTCAATACCTGTTCGTGTTCCTCCCACTGCAGGGTCAAGGCTCTGGTGCTCTCAGCACTGCTGTTCCCAACGAGGCACACAAACTGCTTGGAGACAGACTTTGTAGCGTGCCACCCATCTCTGCTGTGGATTAAAGCGAAGTACCATCAATGGAGGTGTGGTTCTGATGCTTGTTATCTCCTGTCCAACTCTGGACATCTTAAGATATGAGGAGAGCCATCATTTAATCTGCAGTTTCTGCAGATTTCTAAAAGAAAATATATATTTTTATTACTTGTGTACACAGAAGAGTAATTCTGCAGGGAAGAGGAAAGGGAACAGAGGGCCACGTGGTTTATTTCTCCTCTGAGAAAGGAGCAAAGAAAATGTCTTAAAAGGATCCAAAATGACCCTAAAAGCTGATTCGCCCTCAGATTGTTACAGCTTGAAAGAGCTTTCTTACAAGTGAAGTGTAAAGAGCACTAATACACGAAGTGGTGGTGTAATTATTTTCAAAGCAGTGAATGATTCTGGGTGTGTTTGTGCAGTGAGTGTTGAGGGCAGGGGCTGTAACTGCAGAGTACAGCCAGTCCCCGACTCTGGGATCAGAAAATGTGATAGCAGTTGCAACTCAGTGCTGCAATTGTCTTTCATTTTACAAGTTTTATGTTGATAATGTGAAGTAATTAATGAACCAGAGCAGTGCTGCAGAGGGGGAATAATTTTAGTGCTCTTTTTAAAGATGCTACTAAATCTTTCCTTTTCTTTAAAAAGGAAAGACAGCCTGGAGATTAGGAAACTTACTATGAGAAATTAGGGTTTGGAGAGTGATCGAATCTCAAGTAGGCAGGTACTTCGTGATCTGCTGTGTGAGCATTTGTATGTTTGGCGTACACTGGCAAAGGCAGAACTTGCTGACTTTTAGGCCTAACTAGTCACACTCTGCAATCTTGGTCAGATGTAAAGATCCCCAGGGCTTGGAAAAGGCACTCAGAGATTGTAAAACGCATGCTACGCTCCTGCTTTCCACACTGCAGGAGCAGTATTTTTCCACTCCTGTCATAGGTCTTCTGACTACCAGCTACATAAGCCATGTCTACATGGTCTTTTGAAGGCAGATATGAGCTTACTCTGGCCACTGTCCAAGAGAACCAGAAGCCACGTAGCTGCAGCTAATGTGCTACATGCCCAAATTACTGTGGCCTGCTGAGAGGCAGGATATTAGCTTGGGCTCAGGGCTCTGACCAGCTCAGACCACGAGTAAAGCAAGTTTTCATCCGCATGCAGGAAAGCATGTAGGCATGGATAGCCAACTTGCCTAGAATTTGGAAAGCCATTTTTATTATCAGTTAGGGCAGGTTAGCTGATCCCACGAAGATCAGGCAGACACAACTTTCTCTGCATCCTGCCCCAAGCACAAAGAGCAACACCATGCTTGGCCTCAGAGCCAGCCAGCTTCTGAGTGGCCAAAGAAAACTGCTTTGTGGGCTTGATCCAAATTCTGTGGGCCTCCAGTTGGCTATCCCTGTTGTAGGCATACCCAGAGTTTCTCTTCTGTTTTGGATGGCAGTGACACATTATGGGCAGGGAGGGTTTGAATTCAGTCTCCACTGGCTCTCTGAGTTTCTGCAGGAGCTGTAAAATGTGACACCTGATTGTCCACATGGAATTCTGAGCCGTGAAGGTGTACGTGCACATGTAGTGTGTTTGTGCAGCCCAACTCAACTAAGAAGAGAGGCTGTCTCCATTTTGGATGGATATCTTTGCTCCCCC
This sequence comes from Antrostomus carolinensis, assembly GCF_000700745.2. Lineage (NCBI taxonomy): Eukaryota > Metazoa > Chordata > Aves > Caprimulgiformes > Caprimulgidae > Antrostomus > Antrostomus carolinensis. The sequence continues at coordinate 25,384 of NW_010294823.1, forward strand.
CCCCCTCCCCAAAATTTTTCATTATCTTGATCTTGAAGAATGCTTCGCTTAAGCAATTTCACCATCTATTATTATTTAATGTTAATGAAGGAAGCACTGTGTGTGTACATCTGTGTGCTGTGTATAATACAAAAAAGCAGGTATGTTTATATATAAGTGCATATGCAAAATTCAGTCTTTCTTATCTTAGAATGATACTTAAAGATATTAAGGATCCGCAGCAAAAATTAAGAATGCAGTATACTGTGCACTAGGCAGCATCATGGAGCAGTGAATCAGGGACTTTTCACTTAAAACACGTAGCCCCCCTCTCCTGCACTTATTTTTCCTCATCTGCAATGTTTCTGGAACATGAAAGCATTTTAAAAGCAGGAATTTGAGTAATTGTCTCAGTTACTGAGGATAGGGCCACAATTTGAACACGAAGAAGCTTTAATTAAAACAGACTCATCAGGTGAAATCCTGGCCCCGTTAGGGTCAACAGCACAACTCCTGCTGATCCTCCATCGAGTCAGTATCTTGTAACACTTGCTTTTTCTGAATTTGAGGCATTAGTCCTATAATGGAATAGATAAGCTAAAAATAGAGAACAGTCTGACCTAAAATAGTTTGACATCCATATCATAGTGCTTATTGTCTGAGAATACGTCTAAACGACATGTTGATTAATCCTGAACTGAGGAAAATGTGATTCATTGGAAAGAACTGGGATCGCACCAATAATTCAGTACCAGAAGCTACACAGACATCGACTCAGTGTGCAATGTTTCCAGTAAAACTTTATTTGCAAGCTGTCACATTCATCTGCCATTTTTCCCCAGCTACTTTGGTTGACTTCTGAGTGGCCTGGATGAAATATTCTAATCCAGTTCATGTGGGTTATCAGCTACTTTACTAAAGCAACTTTTCCCTCTCTGCCTTTTATTGAAAACAAAACAGTCACCTCAAGTCAGGTTGCTGTGAGCGGCTTTTAAGAGAGATGTTGGTTGCACTTAGCGCACAGCCGGGGCCAAAGTGAAGCTGTGTAAGTGCCTGAGCTGTTCAGCTGGAAATTACATCTTGTGCAGGAACCTAAATGTCAAGTTCCCTGGTCTCCCTCACAGACAGAACTCTGACAACTCCCCTTTTCCCATGACTCTTCTTCACTTTCCTACAGATGTAACTGTTTTCCTGCAGATGCAATAAAACGTATATGGGAATGCCACAATCTAAAGCAAAGTGAGCTGTCACCCAGGACTTCAGATGACACTTGGCCACACTAACGAGTAATCAGAGCCCACAGGAAAGATGCCTTTTGAAATGCACTGTTTGTGTCAGCAGTGCTAAAACTAATCAACCAAAACAATGAGGGAGAAAAAAGGGGGTCATCAGATGCACCTAAAGCTATAGGCTAGAAAGTCAGATCGGTTGAGAAAAGCTCAAATACGAGCAAATCTTTGGGAGAGCATGTAAATTATATTCTCCATAAGCAATAAGACAGCAGATAACTCCCAGCCTTGCGATGAGAGGAAGGCACTAAAAGAAAGACTAAATGTAACCATGTGAAGAGAAGGGAGCAGAAATGAATGTGTTTCTTATTTTGGAATCTTCTCATGGCAAACAAGCAAGACTCGAGCCAAAATCTTCCGGACACAGAAGGAAGTTGGAACCGTTACGCTGCCGCATGGCTCACGAGCGAGCTGGCGTGAAGAAAGGGATCAGCTATACGTTGTTTAGAAGGAGCTACGCAGAGCATGCAGTATAACATGCATCCCCAGGGCATTTGGAGGCAATGACTATCAACAGCCCATGGAACTGGTCCAGATTTACAGCGAGGTAACCAAATGATAATTTCACTCTTTATGATGGGGGAACAAAAACGTGCACCAGGAAAAAAAGAAACAACCGGTGGTAGGGTATAGAAATGGTGCTGGGGAAATGGCTTTGCTTTACTTGCCGTTGTAGTTCCCTCAGTTATGATTCTTGTAGTATACACTCTAAAACTAGTTACTCTTCCATTGAACTACTTCTTGAATAATAATAATCTTCTGAAAGAACCTTTCAGATCACTAACATGATGAGAGGAAACCAGTATTAGCTGCAGTTCTTATGTTCGTGGTTACTTCGTGTTGATACAAACAAAAGTGTTTGGTCTTGAATTAACAATAGCTGTGGTTTAGGTTTTCTTCCTTCAGTGATCCCCAAATTATGCTTGCATGCATAATCTGGTACTAGAGGCAGAATAAACATCAACTGTAATAGCTGAATGTTTAAGGTTAATATTAAAGCTAAGTACATAACATTTATTTTCTTCTGAAGAAAGCGCGTACACTCTGGTTGAGGGGGAAGATGAAAACCATGTCTGTGAGAGCAATGGCTGATGGTTTAGTTCTGCATGATAAAATAAATAACTTTGATTAACTTCAAGCTCCAGTACCTCAGATGTTTGTTGTTACAGAGCAGCAGCTTGGCTGATTGGCAGCTCTGGTTTAGTCGACATGTGTTAACAGAAATTGCTCAATTTACATGGAGTACTTCAATCTGCTGGTTTAGAAGTTTCTGTCCCACATAGACTAGCATTTCAGCTTTTGAATAAATGGAGGAGTTGTAAGGGTCATTAAAGAAATTGTTAAAGCTTCTGCAAATGCTATAGGCCAGATTGCTGACTGAGATGCATAGCGTGCACGTGTCGCTGCAGATACTTCCCAGATAATGCTACTGATTGAGATTTTAATCTGGACAAAGTGCTGGAGGCAACTTTCTTTCCAACACTCAATTATCCTGATAATAATATGCTTATTTTTTTTCCTGTGTTCAAAATGTGTGGTCTGCTGCAACTGTGCAGTGTGCCTACAGTGCTGGTTGGAAAGAGGGGGGGGGGGGAAAAACCCTGTTAACAAAATTCATGCCACGGCAAAGGATACTTACAGCACAAGTCCCATAGCGTGGAGGACAATGTGTCTTTACCTTGGATGGGTAAGCCCAGGAACCACCATGAGAAAGGGCTGCACTTCTTCCCACGGGCTGCAGGACGACTCCTTACTAGTTCTCAGCAGCCACATAGGAATAAATGTGAAGCACAGCTTGCTGCTAGGACTATGTAGTTGTAGGAGTAAGACTATAATTTTATTTTGTGTATGCATCTTGTGTCCTCCCTAGTGGGATGAGGATCCATAACAGAGTCTTCCAAAATCTCACACAACACAAAGAATTCTGAGTAGTTTCCCACGGATATTCTCCATAAAAGAATTTCTTAGAAGAGATAACTCAGCCAGGAAGTGGGAACTAGGGGGCCAAATTCCTTCATTAAAGTCAATCTCCCATTGGTAAAGGGTTTAAAAAATTGTCCCTATATGACTAATCCCTACTATGCTTCCCTAATTTCAATTGCAGTTTCTAGAGATGAAGGGTGAAGCCATTTGAGAAAATCAAGCTTTATTTGCTTTTTATTCATTAGGGATTGTTCTGCTAGATTGTATTACTAATAATGCTTAGTTTATTAAAATTTATGAAACCTTGATTTACTTTCCAGTATCTAGATCATCTTCTGATCCTTAATTATTTTCATCAAGCTCAAGGAATGAAAACAAACTCAGCTGTTTAATGTTTGTTCACAATTGACTTTTACCAGGATCATGTTTGCATTGTTACATACTTGTTATTAAATGATGGCAGAGTGCACATTTCTGAGACAATGCAGAATACCCATTCTTCCCTTCAGCAGTTTACAACTGAAATGATAGTGTACCAAGTCTGCTAGGAGAGCCAGAGAAGGTATCGCTGCTTTCACAGCTCCCTCCATCCCTCTCTCCACGTTGGCTGCAGAGGTGGCTGTGAATTGGGCTCACTTTCTTTATGTGTTCAATTGTATTTGTGGCCTGAAGGGAATGCACGTGCCCTAGGCAGTGCATATAAGACTTTGGGCTTTTTATGGCTAGTTGAAAGTATTTCCACTTATGTTAGATGAAGCTGTATTGGATTTAGTTAAGCTAGTGCTGGGTAGCCATTTTTATTCTGGACTAAGAGTGATTTGTGTCAATTTACCTTAAATCCATTCTTAATTGACCTGTATTGAACTGACCTAACACCTGATTTATGCTCTCAGTGATCCCATTTTAACCAACAGCTCAGACACACTGTCCAGTTCCAGCAACTTAACAAGTTACCGCCCATCAGTTGAGGCAGGGTAACTGCAGCACACGCCTTTCTTTAGCCTGCAGCAAACGTGAGGTTCAGTGTGTCAGCTTAACCTCAGGGCCGAGAGAAAGAGAAAGTCTAAACTGGTTTCTTCCATCCGAGATGGCCACAGGCTAAGAGCAAACACACATGGTCAATTACTGCGGCTCAGTGGATGTGTGGTAAGTTGTCAAACGTGTCAGTACGTGCATGAGATCACTCATTCATGTATTCAGACCCTGAAAGTATCGTTTGAAACTGGTGTTACATAAACAAGTGTAACTATGGATATGGACACACGGACAAATGAGTCTGGAGATAACAAGTCTTTATGTGTCAGCTTTTTCCATATGCATACCTGCATGAAATGGTAGGTGGGCTGAGGTAGCCTTGTCCTCTGTCACCCAGGGGGAAGGGACAGCTAAGGCATGGTACATTCAGAGCCTTGCTTCCATTGCAGTAATGGAATGGAAGTTCAGAACAGTTCAGCTTGGCTAAAGTGCAATAAAACAGATTTAAACCACTTCTACACCAGTTAAACTACACCTATTGTGTATTTTATTCTTTGCTTAGGTAGTGCAGTTTTGCAGGTCAAACCTTTGAATTAATAAGAGACTTTCCATTGACTTTATAGAGCCGTATTTTACGGAGAAGTTTGAAGACCCTTCATTTTAGAGTCTAATTTAAAGACAAACTTGCATCTTTCTTAAAAACCATTGAAAAAACAATCCCCAAGACGAATATTAAAATAAACCCAACAATCCCAAACTTTCAGCTTTCCTCCCAGATAACACTAGTTTTCTTACTCCACCCTGTGGGAGAGCTAAGAAGAAATTTGCTTCTTTCCATCGAGGAACCCAACAGGATTTGCGAAACTAAAACTGGAGATATGAAAGTTCTAAACCCAGGATGAGCCTTGACCCTTTTAAACTACAGCTGGGGCCCAGGAAATACAGGATCAAACACGAAAACTTTGGATGCTTTTCCTTTATATTGAATAACTTGAACTCAATCTCAGTTAATCTTTCTCTACTTCCATATAATGAAAGGAAAGATATTTGATGAGGTGATGTGAGATAGATCATGTGGACTGGTTCAACACAAGGCTGCAGGAGCAGGCATTCTTATCTCGGCTAACGTGGATGCATTTTGAACACTGCTTCTCACTCTGCTATCAGCCACTGCCACCTCTGCAGTAATGTGACAGCAAGAGAAAAAGGATGGGAAGGTGATAAAGTTTGCCCACGCAAGTAGAAAAGAACTTTCTGTCCAAAGCCAGCTGGCTTGGCTTGAAAATGGAATGGCTTTTTAGTGTGAGATGACCTGTTTACATGTGCATCCGAGCTCTGTCTCAAAACACTTGTCCTAGATGCAACAGCGGGGTCTGTGAAGTAGTTTATCATCAAGTAACCATAGGAAACAGGTGAGCTGTCTCAGTGCCAGTTTATCTTCCAACTGTTTGACAGATAAGAAACCATCCTCTGAGATTGCAACAAATGTGCTGCTTCATTTCGTGGTTAGAACTGAGCATATTTTTAGTAAAGGGATGAGAAAGTATGCAATAATCCTAAATCACAGCCAAGAAAACCATCAACCCCTTAAAAAATGCCTGTTCAGATACAGAGCTCAAAACACACACCAGCTGATCCACGTTAATGCTGGGGTTAAATTTTTAAGGCTTGTTTTCCAAAGAAAAGCAAACCTCCAACAGAGGATCAGTGGCATTTTTGCCTTTATCTGAAAGGGCCAGAGGGAGCAGGGAAGCTGATGTCTGTTATTTATCCTGTGGGGCACAGACCAATCATCCTACACATACCCCAAAAGAAATCAATGAGAAATACACCCATGGCACATTTATGTCTGGGCACCATTAAAAAAGACCCAAAATGCACCTTGTAAACTGCCCAAGTTTAAGAAGTAAACTTTATTTCATAAGTTAACTGCTTTAAAAGTTTCTTTGCTATGCCTTGTACATTACAGCAGATCACACAGAGCCATGGTGGACTCTGGATATGAAGCTTCCAAGAGCAGGGCAATAAAACGTGACTTTCCCTATGTGATGTTTGGTCAGTGGAGTTTACAGTGAAGCAGATAAAATGCAGGGAAATAACACTTAAACTTACATTTTTAAGAGCAGTGGGAGCTGAAGGTGGTCTGCACAAGTCAGGAGCAACTTATCTGGCTTTTAAGAGTTCCATGAGTCTTTTGTCATTTGAAGAGGCCCCACCAAAGTCAAAGCTACTTTAAAAAGTAGTTCAAAGACTTTTCAGGTATTCTGGTCTCCTATATCTATTTCTATCCCTTTTGTTTCCTAACAGCAGGAGATACTGACCACACATACTGCTGTCAAATATAGAAATTAAACTTACAGAATAAAGGAGACATTTTCACTTTAATCTCTTGGAAAATTTTCCAGACTAAAGCATAGTTCTTAAATTGATAATATCCCTTTAAGAATTTATTTGCCAGGTAATGTTAGAAGAAAAAAGACTTTTCACATCAGTTTGAACATTAAAAAGACCCCCTTTTAAATCAATTTCAAGTCTATATTAGAGATAACGGCAAGCAGTGTTTGAACAGATCTCCAAATATATTCTACATCTTAAAAATGCAAATACCACTAAAATCCTTTTAAGGGATTTCTAGCTCTTTGGAAAAAAAGGTAAGATCTAGCCCAAGAAATACTTTCTTGCATAAAAATAATAAAAATAGTTTAGTATTGCAATACACAACAGTCATAATATGTATAAAGCTACAAAATTATTCACAGATGAAGGCCTGCAGTTTTTGAATAATGTAGTAAATATGACTGGGTTTTTTTAGATGGGTAAAATAATACAATACCATCAGAGGAGAAAAGTACATTTTAATAATGAAAATATTGAACATAACTATTTTTCTTTAGATCTGCTAAGCAATCTGTGTGTTCTCTATAAGATGTCAAACTATACTGTGCATATGTACACTTTGCTCTCTCTATAAATATACATGTGCATGACACATTTCTAAAAGCAGTAAATGAGTACTGGGGAAATAGAGAAACAATGAAGTTCCTACGAGAGGCTTATTTTTTTTTCAAGTTATTAAAAGAAGGTGGCAAGCATTCATGAGGATATGAAAATTTAAAGCCGTCTGCAGGAAACTCTGAAAACCTCTGGTTAAGGCTGCTGCCAAAAAATCTCAGCTATGTTATGTCAGAATGTTTAATTGCAAGCTGCAGTTTTAATGAATGGAAAGATATGGCAAAAGCAGGAAGTTTCTGAAGCAACATAAAGCAACCATGAAAATAAAATACCAAAGGTTGTAATCTTGAATGCTGTTGGAAACAGGAATTTCCATCCACGCTCTTGACTCCTTTTCCTACTGTGCAGAATTTGCCAGCTGCCTGGCTAAGGAGAGGTAAGCTGTTCTGGATATCATCTCCTGGGCTCAAGGCAGCAACTTGTTATGTCTGTGTGAAGAAGTCAACTTCTTTGCATTTGTCATTATGGGTGTTTACAGAAATACAGCTTAGGAATAAGGGGAGGAAAGGCAAATGTCAGAGTGCATTAAATAACGTATTTTCTTTACTTTCCAAGAAGCTTGCTCGCAGCATGATGTTACTATTTATATCAAGTCTCTTAAACCCAGCTGTTGGTTCATGTTAACATGCAGAATGGTGAGAAAATCCCAGCAGAAGAGCGTGAATCCCAGAGAGGCTTGTGTTCTGTCATTGTGAAGACCTATAAAATACCACAAGTTTTGCTGAGGTATGGATCAGGCATGCAGTCAGTGAGGTATGCAATACAAATATTTCTCGTGTTGATCCTCCAGTATTAGAAGGCCAACAGGAAAGCAAACCAAAAAGTGCCAAGTCCTGCAACGGACAACTTTAGATAACTTAGCTTGAACCCGTGGCTGGAAAAGTTTGAAAGAGAACTTTTACCTGTAACTCAAAACTAGCAAATATACTGTACACCCACATTACAGCATTCTTAGACAAGCTGTGTCTGATCTAATCTTATGTACCTTGGCCACAAGTTCTGGAAAAACAAATATTCCCAAGGCAATTGGATTACTGAATGTACCATATAACGATGTGGAAATATTAGTGGTTTACAGAGGGCAGTTTATGAAATGGATTGAGTGAATTTAATTCAGGCATTGTCAGGCAATTTGGACTTAACTAAAAGAAGGAAATCTTTACTTGATTTCTATCTGTCTTTAGTGGAACACTAGAGCCAAAGAGTAGTGTAACAGCAATACTCCCAACCACAGAGGGGGAGGTCAGGGGAGTTTGTTCCAAGCCAGACTTCTGAGAGCAAAACTCTCTGTCTGTGCTGTGGTGGTCAGTATGGGGTTAAGAGGGTTACCCAAAGTGTTAATGGAAAGGAACCATTATCTGCTCCTCTCTGATTTCCTGCTCCCTAGGTGGGAGTCCCCCCTTCTCCTGTCCTTTGTTTCTAATGCAAGTTCCCATCCTGAAATGCTGTGAGTACAATTTGGTTTTGTTGCACTGAGTAGTCCTTTACAAAATCTTCATTCATAGAGTACTTCCACCATTGTAAGCGAAACAATGTTAGGATCTAATCTGGCCTGTGATTTTAAGAAACCTTGTTCTTAAAAGCTTGTTCTTAGACCCTCCTTCCCTATGAAGGACAACTTAAATGCTTGGCAAATAAGCAAAAGCTACAAAACATTCCCTGTTCCTCTTATCTATAATTTTAAATGTCCTGCATTTTGTTTTTATACAAAGTTCGCCTTTAGAAGTATGAGAGTAAGAATTTTTCTCCAGGACACGAGTTGAAAAAGCTGATTTCTGGAAAGTAAGAAGGAGGCCTGATGAACAGCCATGGTGCATTTCTCTGGAGTGTTTTGTAAAAAGGTTTTAAAATGCAAGTTAAAAGTTAGGGGAGGCATGATTTTGGTGGTGCCTCCAAAATACCTTGAATGGGTGGGTGGAACTGCGCTGGAATAGAGATGCAAGGGAAAGCTTTATTGCCATAACAACTGCTGGATGATGACTGTATTCAATTGTGAGGCTATTTAGTTAAGAATACTGGTGTCTTTTTTTGCCCCCATAGTTTTCTTTATATTTGCTATTTCTCTGGGTTTATTTCTCCTATCATGGAAATTACACTGGCCTGCTATTTGGCCAGGGGAAGAGATTTCAGGTGCTTCTTTTCACTCTCTGGGCTGTACGTAAGATGGGCAGAAATGAGTTCAGCAGTTGTTCTCTTGTATCTCAAGAGTGATCCTAGCAGATGCTCGTGATAATTTTTCACTTGTCATATTGACACTCAAGTGTGATGTTCTCTGGGGCTTTGCTACATTGCTGCTTCTACAGTCTTACAAAGATAATAGTTTTTTTTCTCTTTAGTGTGGATTTTTCTTAATCACCTACAGCTTTGCATCCTTTGGGTTATCCAGGTGCATTTGGCCTTTGCGGTTTTCCTTGGAAATTAAACCTAATGCAGAACGTGGCTATCAAGTCATGCAGTGATTTTTGTAATTTTGATATGTAAATTCTTCTATGATTTTATTCTTGTCACCCTGAGGGGTGATATTTTTCATTTATGCTATTGTGACACGTGAGAACATCTGTGACCTCCCTGCCACCCATTCTTCTTCACTAGCGGTCCCAAGAGGGGTCTACAGAAGCAGATGTCACAGCCCATCGTGGCGTATGGAAAACAACATCTGTAATTTCAATTGGATGCCATATTTTGCACTTCCTTTTTCTCAATTGTTACACAGGGCAGTGTTTCAATTGAGGGAGGAACGCATTTCAGTGGGAAAGACGCTGCTCTATACCCCTTAACTATTGTTTGCAAAGCACATACAGAAATCCCTTGAGCAACACATGCTATGCTTATTCTTGTAGTGCCACTGAAAAGGACAGATTAGAACCAATTATTTATCTCTTTGGCTTCCTGCTTTATTTTTTGCCAGCTTAGAATTAATATGATTACATACTAAAAGTTTTTAATGAGTATATCCAGAAGCCCTTCCTTAGGCCTTGCTTCAGTGTCTTACTCAGATTCCCACTTTTATAACTTAAAATAAGGAATTCAGGATTTTATCTAACATCTTTTCAGCATATTTCTGTCATGAGAGGCTTTCACTGTATTAATCATTAGATTCTAGTAATAGACCTTACAGTCACTATGGGTGATAGTGAGGAAGAATATACCATATTCATATAAAAATCAATGACATTTGGACTGTTCACGTTGAGAATTGTAAGAAGACTGTATGTATTTAAATCTCTTCTTGATTAGTAACAGGTCAGTAACAATCAGCTTGGAAATATGATAGTAGATGGTAATTATTTGCATTTTGTTATTTCTTTTTAATTTCTTTTTCTTTCACACCTCTTATTAGCTTTTTCCTAGATCCATAGTAAGAAGTGCATATTCTTGCACTTCTGTTTTGAATGAAAGGTGGATGTTTCAGAAGTTGTCCAACATATTTACTAGCTGTGTATTTAAATCCCAAGTAAACTGTACATTATAAATCCTCATCTTCAAAATATCTGTGAGCTGTGAGTTACTGCTTCCATTTGAGCTAAATTATTGTAAACAACAGAAATTTTCATTCAGTTTTGGGGAATGATCTTGGAGGATCTACCTTTTCCCTTCCAATGGCGTGGTTATCACGCTGTGAGTTGGGTTTTTCTGTCATCATTTCTTGTATCCTGTTTTCTAACTATTTCTGGAGCTACTTTTTTGTACTCAGTTAACGATACAGTCTTCCAAATATAAAGAACACTCTCTGATTTCCATTTTCCAGAGAAAGGACCTTTAATTCTCGTGTCCTGAAGCAGAAATGTGCACTCTCCGTCAGTGATGTAGCGTTTTGAAATGGCTCCCATTGTTTCACTCTGAGGCTGCGGGTATCTCGCAGGATAAATCTGGAGAAGCTGTAGAGCGCAGATGATTTTTGGCAAGTATCTTTTTATCATCAAAATTTTATTTTTGGGTCATTCTTCAGCTGCTGCCTTCTGTGAAGGAGAAAAAAAAGCCAGTTTGATGTCTTTTATTATGTATTCCAAAGTAGTCTTTTCTACTTAAAGCAAAATTAATGGGAACTCTTGACAAGGATAATGTGGAGACAGATGGAGAAGGAACCGGGGTGGACTTTGCATGAAAGCAAAGGCTGAGCTCATGTCATCACAGAGCAGCGATTTTCACAGAAAGAGAGTTAGGAAATTAAATATATATATATATATGTATAGTGGGGAGGGGGGGGTGGTTTCTGTGGG
>NW_010294824.1:0-2892 GCF_000700745.2 Antrostomus carolinensis
AAAACCTTGCCATGCAAACCCAATACAGCAGGCAAGACAGTACTATCCAGGGAATAGGTCAAACACATCTGCTTGAGATTCATCCTGTTATAACCTCAATGGGAACAGATTTTCACTTTCTTTTTCCTTATGAACTTATACCACTAGAAGATCAGGATAAGGGGAATCTCTCTGGCTAGATCATTTCAATGTTGAATGTCCCATCCTTGGTACACCCTCAATGGGGGAGGCAGAGCTCTGTCCTCCTCCATCCAGTTTTTATCCAGTGACAATGGAAGTAGGAGAAGAGGGAGTCCAGCATTACAGTTGAAACCAGGGATTACCCTTTGCAATTTGACATCACACCCGTGAGCTCTTGCAAATGGTTTTTGCCTGATAACCAAGTGTTATCAGAGGTTGTTACAGATGATTACTCATGTACAACAAAAAAGGCAAGTAAGGAGAGCTGATTGCAGAAAAGCACAGAGGGTAAAAGCCATGAAAAACATAAAGGTTGAAATTACAGACGGGGAATAAGCAGGTTCTGTTCTTACAGCTGAGATCCCCATTTTCTAATAAAACTTCACCAATTTCTTCATTATTAGTGGAATCTGAGATCTTAAATGAAAATGAAAGCAGAGTAAAAAGCAGAAAGAAGTTGGGAATGCTGCAGCTCCACGAAGAATTTTTAAAAAATGATTAATCTCTCTAATATCATTATATCTCTCTGTTCCTTTAATATCAATTCTTTTCATCATCCAGACAAAGTAATCTGAAGTATTCTTAACACTTTTTTTAGAGTACTATCTGTTTGCATAATAATTTCCCCCAAGTCCTTATAAGGACTCTAATAATCCCTTCATGTTAACTTTAATGATTTGCTTTCCAACTTCCTCATCTCCAAAGAAACAGCAAGGGGGAATATATGTATTAACAAATAGCAGCTCCCAGCAATTGCTACTGAAAATATTAATCAAAAAAGGATAAGTTTCAACTACCTCATCAGGGCAACAGTATTCACATAGGTATGTTTCTGTCAGCCTGGGTTGGAGTCATGATTACATAAGGACAGAGGAAATGGTTCAGATCAAGCACAGTAACCTGTCTCCAATGTCAGTCAAATCTGGATTTCTGGAAAAGAGTGAGAACAGAGCATGTAGAGATGATACACACTCAGTTTTCTTCCATCCTCAAATCATTTTCAGTTGCACACCTGAACTTGTTGTAGCTTGTCTATTTATTAATCTGCAACAGGAATATTTTCATAATGCTTATGAAGCCTCAAAGGATAGCTTGACCCCAAACTGCATCTCACAGGCAAAAAATCCCTTGAAGAAACTCTTCAGATCTCCAGCTGTGCTGGTTTTGTCAGGGATAGAGTTAATTTTCTTCACAGTAGTTTGCATTGTACTGTGTTTTGGATTTGTGATGAAAACAGTGTTGATAACTCCTATGAAGACAGGCTGAAGACTTCTCCTATAAAAACAGCCTGAGAGAATTGGGGCTGTTCAGCCTGGAGAAGAGAAGGCTCCAGGGAGATCTTATAGCGGCCTCCCAGTGCCTGAAGGGGGCTACAAGAAAGCTGGGGAAGGACTTTTCATAAGGGCAGTTAATGACAAAACAAGGGGAAATGGGTTTAAGCTGAAAGAGGGGAGGTTTAGATGAGATATTAGGAAGAAGTTCTTCACTGTGAGGGTGGTCAGACACTGGAACAGGTTGCCCAAGGAAGTTGTGGATGCCCCCCCCTTTGAAGGGTTTAAGGCCAGGCTGGATGAGGCTTTGATCCACCTGATCTAGTGGAAGATGTCCCTGCTGATGGCAGAGGGGTTGGAACTAGATGATCTTTAAGGTCCCTTCCAATCCTAACCATTCTATGATTCTATGAACTCGTTGATGTTTTAATTATTGTTAATCAGTGCCTACACAGTATTAAAGTCTTTTCTGCTTCTCACACCACCCTGCCAATGAGCAGGCTGGGGGTGTATAAGAGGCTGGGAGGTGACACAGCTGGTACAGCTGACCCCAACTGACCAAAGAGATACTCCATATCATATGGCGTCATGCTCAGTAATAAAATCTAGGAGAAGGAGGAAGAGGAGATGTCCAAAATGATGGTGTTTGTCTTCCCAAGTAATGGTTACATGTGATGGAGCCCTGCTTTCCTGGAAATGGCTAAACATATGCCTGCTAATGGGAAGGAGATTATTGGGCTGAAGAGCAAGTCTTATAAGGAGCAGCTGAAGGAACTGGGGTTGTTTGGCCTGGAGCAAAAGAGGCTGAGGGGAGACCTTATCACTGTCTACAACTACCTTAAAGGATGGTGTAGAAAGATAGATGTTTGTGTCTTCTCCCAAGTAGTAAGTTACAGGACAGATGGAAATGGCCTCAGGTTGTGCCAGGGGAGGTTCAAATTTGATATCAGGAAAATTTATTCACTAAACGAGTTCTCAGGCACTGGAATGGGCTACCTAGGGAAGTGGTTGAGCCACCATCCCTGGAGGTATTTAAAAGATGGGTAGACAAGGTGCTCAGAGATTTGGTCTAGTAATGGACAGGAATGGCTGGACTCAATGATCTCAAAGGTCTTTTCCAACCAAACGATTCTATGATTCTATGATGTAGTGAATGAATTTCTTATTTTGCTTTGTCTGCATGTGCAACTTTTACTGTACCTATTAACCTGTCTTTGTCTCAAATCAAGTGTTTTCACAGTTTTACCCTTCCAATTCTCTTCTCCATCCCACTGAGGGGAAATGAGCAAGAGGCTGTGTGGGGCTGATTTACTGGCTAACATTAGACCACAACAGCTTCTTTTAAGAATCATAGAATCATAGAATGGTTTGGATTGGAAGGGACCTTAAAGATCATCTAGTTCCAACCCCTCTGCCATCAGCAGGGACACCTTCCACCAGA
>NW_010294824.1:3195-14113 GCF_000700745.2 Antrostomus carolinensis
TCATAGGAGAGGTGCTCCAGCCCTCGGATCATCCTGGTGGCCCTTCTCTGGACTTGTTCTAACTGGTCCATGTCTTTCTTATGTTGGGGGCTCCAGAACTGGATGCAGTATTCCACGTGGGGCCTTACAAGAGCGGAGTAGAGGGGCAGAATCACCTCCCTCGACCTGCTGGACATGCTTCTCTTGATGCAGCCCAGGATACAGATAACATGTTTTTGCTTATTTTGAATCTGGCTTTCAGTCATTTTGTTTATCCACCTAGTTCTAGCTGAAGAGATGGTGAATAGTCAACCCTCATGCAACTTCCCAAAAGGTTTATGATCTTATAGCAGTAAAAAGAAGGACACATATCTCTTATGAAAAAGATAAGAAGGGTGAGATGTAAGCAAATAAAGAGCACAGTTAAAGGTTGTCATATGCAATATTTAGAATGATTCAGGCAGATTGTACCCTACATACATCATGCAATACGCTTTCTGAACGAGGAGGACATTTGGAGTTGCTACAATATTCAAGGGAGTACTTAGCAGAGTAAGACTTCTCTTCTTAATCCCTGCTTCCCACAGCCTTCAAAAAAGCCAAATCACCTTCCAACAATTTCTCCCTCCTGTGTAAAGGAAGATAATCCTAAATATATGTCAGACCTGGGCTGAGACCAACAAAATACACACATGGGACATTCTTACAACATTTGCCTCATTTCATACATGAAATAAATAATGTTTAACTTATGTCCTACCTTGATGGACTCCAAACTCTCTGTAATATGAGTGTTTCCATATTTCATTAGTAGTACCTTTGATGTTCACTTTATAATATTGGATGAAAGATTATATGAAGACTTTGCCTTTCAGATTTCTTTTGCTGTATATTATAAATTTGCCTGCTCTGCGGGACAGCAGAACAAGGACTTTGTTCTTTTATTCTAACTGCAAGACAATGTCAATAGATAAGTGTGTGTTAAAACTTCAGGATCATATTATTTAGACTTAATTAAATTAAAGGTTTTTGTGCTTTTGTTGGCAGTTTTCTATTAAGGTCACCCAGTACAACTCATACTTAAAAAGAAATAACTGCATAGAGTCTTGCTACTTAATATATAGGAGTGCTTCTATTGCCAAAGTCCAAGGTGAGTCAAAGGAAATGACTGCTCAGGTAGATTGAAGGGCATTCCAGGAAACAACCAATCTCAGCCAAGTCATTGCTGCCAGCCCCAAACAAAGAGTCTTTTGTTAGTCGATTGTTTTATCTGTCTTCTCTTTATAGGTGTTCTGACCAGTTGCAGAGAAGGGTGAACCAATACTGAGTTTAAGAAATCTCAGCAGTGTAGTAAGGTCCCAAAAGCACTGAGAATTTTCCCAGAGACAAAATTTATCCTGAGTTTTAAGAACAGCAAATGCATTTTTGAATCAATGTTAAAACCATCATGGAACTCTATGGGAGGACGGTTGCTATACATGTCCCAAGAACATAGAATCATAGAATGGTTTCAGTTGGAAAGGACCTTTAAAGATCATCTAGTCCAACCCCGCTGCAGTGAATAGGGATATTGTCAACTAGACCAGGTTGCTCAGAGCCCCATCCAACCTGACTCTGAATGTTTCCAGGGATGGGGCATCTACCACCAATCTGGGCAACCTGGTCCAGTGACTCACCACGCTCATTGTAAAACATTTCTTCCTTATATTTAGTCTAAAACTGCCTTTTTTACTTTAAAACAATTAGCTCTTGTCCTACCACAACAGGTTCTGCTAAAAAGTTTGTCCCCATCTTTCTTATAAGTTCTCTTTAAATAGTGAAAGGCTTGCATAACATCCAATAATACTCCCCTCAAAGCCTACCTTTACATCAGATCTGAGCAAGGCTAATGAGTTTTGCATTTTAGATATGATCTGCCACCTGGAAGACACCATCTGGTCAAGAGAAACCAGCAAGAGGAGGGTATCAGGTGTGCCTGAGGTCTAAACAGATTTTAAAATGATCTGCAGTCACCCAGGATTTCAGCCTCCGTTTTCTGGGCAGAAGTAAATGAACAGGCAGAAGCTGTTTGTGCAACTCTGTTCAAGTATTAAGCTTGCTAACAGGAAATATCAGCATCTTCTAACAGCTGTGTGGGCACTTGTCTCCATCTGAACCTACACAGGTATTGTGAAAGATTATACTGTCATGGACAAGCCTTCCAGACCTATTGGCATAATTTCTACCACACTAAAAACACAAGAACTTTCATGTTGTTCATGAATTCAGTGAAGGCCATGGTGTATAGGTGAGCCTTTAAATTTAGATGGTGATATAGAGGAACATCTGTACATTATTATAGATGGTGGGTCCATGCACTGGGGCTTAGAAAATCACTGAGGCAAGGAATATATAGACTACACCAGGGAAAAGGTTTCAATATAACATCAGCAAAAACAGGAATCCTTGGCTGCTAGCCCAGGTATATTAACACTATTGCCAAGTGCTGACCTGTCTATAATAAAGACCTCTGAGTCTACCACAAAGTCTAATTAATTGGATGGAAAGACCTCCCTTGATTTCATCAGGATCTGCATCATGACCCTCAAAGTGAGGGATGGGACACTTCTGAAATGACCTATCAGAGTCAAAGCAATGTCATACTCAGTCTTTGCTTTCATTTGCTTCAGGTCTGAAACTGGAGCAAGCAATAAATATCTTCAAATATTAGTGAAATTAAGTGAATTTGGAGTGTTTCTGCCAACAGACATTTGCCATGGCTTGGTTGATGTCTCTGCAAAACTATTTCCTGTTTACCTGTACATATTTCTATTCCTGAAAAGATTATCTTTAGTGATGTGAAAACAGTGATGTTTTGAAACTGTGCCAAAGACCAAACTTTATAGACTGAAATCTGTACACTGAGATGATTCAGCCATCTCCAGGTCCTACTTTCTTAGTCTCAATATGTTACTGATTTTTTTCTGATTTTTTCTTTAAAAGAAAACATTTTGCAATCTAAATAGACTGAAATCCGTACACTGAGATGATTCAGCCATCTCTAGGTCCTTCTTTCTTAGTCTTAATATGCTACTGATTTTTTTCTGATTTTTCTTTAAAAGAAAACATTTTGCAATCTAAATGGAAAGCAGAAATAATATGACCTAACCAGTAGCCAACTGTGGATAGGCAAAGCTCATGAATAAACATATAGTCTGGGCTGGGTTTGCTGGCAATGGATGTAATGCAGGTAACACTGAGATCTCAGTATGTCAAAGCACTTTCAGTGCATATGTTCATCATGGCGTTACTGCCCCTTCAATCTCCATTTGTGTCTCACTTCATCTCAACGAGTTTAAAAATGATCAGAGAAGAGGTTAGAAATGATGAAGAGGTGTTGTTGATACTCGAAAGAGATATTTCAATGTGGGGAAGAATAGACAAATATCATTGCTTGATGGATAGACTGAGAAATCTACTTGTCAACATCTGTGCAGAATGCTTTTTCTCAAAATATGTGTTGCTTTGGAGAATGAATAATACCAGAGGATTGCCATGCAATCTCCTTCTTTAAAGGAAAATATGGAGGTAGAAAAAGAATGTAATGTGGAGTAAAAGACTCTCCCAAGAATATTGCCATGAAGAACACTGACTTTTTCAGAAGCAGATCAGATAAATATCAAGGAACACGTGCAAGGTAATAAACTCTGTCATAAAATAGGATTAAAAAAAGGACTTACTGGAAAAAGTAAGACAGACAACTTTATGGTCCCCCTGGGTCTGTAATGTATGAAGTAGAATTTCTTGTCTCTACTACAGAATACAGTTAACAGTATTTTGTAATTCTCTTTAATTTTATTATTTCTCTCTAAAGTGATTAACTGATACTTTTTTTACCCTTACAACCAGACTAGTATAATTTTAAAATACTTGGATGGTCCATCACCATATTGCTGAAGACACTAACTCCTGAAGATTACATGAATCTTCTGTAGATTGTAGACATCATCAGTTTAATTTGTGTTTGTGTGTGGTGTAGAGATTGAATTCTATGAGAAATTAGTAGCTTTAAATTTCTGTGTTTTGTGATCAAGATCTATATTTGATCTACTTGCCAATTTAGCATCTTGAATACCCCTACTTATCAATGCTAAAATAATTGTTATACTAGAAGGGCATTCTGTTTTACATTTCCAAGTTCATCTGTGATATGCTGTTAAACATAGATTGAAGTATAAGATGCAATTACTCTGGAACCAGGGAAAGATAACAGGATGGCTGTACCTGACCTGACTTGGAAATGTGGTTAAAAACAGTTAAGAACAAGAAGAAATGTGGTTCCCTGATGATAATTTCAGGGGTAAAAAGTGAATCACAGGATTTAACAGAAGAATATTCTCTTATTAGCAGCAGTTATTCAAGGATTTGATGGACTTATACAACAGGGATGTGAACTGCGAGATCAAGTGATAGAACCAGGGCACCACAGTTTAAAATCCCATTGTGAGCTTCTTAAAATGCTGTTTTTCTTATGTACACTGGGCACTTTTGAAACCTAAGGATGGGAAAAAGCACTCACTTCTATTATAAAAGATTCCTCAATAATTGATTCACTATTCTAATCCTTCTCCAAATTCAACCTAGATTCTTCTTTCAGTCTGTTCAAATCTACTCACAAAAATATGAAAAACACACTGCTTACAAACATGCTCAACAGAAAAAAACCAAACAGTTGAGATTCTGTTTCTGGTTACTTTTGTTTGTTTGCAGATTTGTTCTTACTTTGTAGTTTCAGTTATATTATCATGTTCTTCTTTGACAAGTTCCAGTTTATGTTTTAAAATGTCTTCCAGCATTTTACTAGATAGTCCCACCTTTGTGTGATTAGAATTCAGAAATGAAAAGCCAGTGACCTGGATGCTGGAAGCTGATACGTTTCCAGCAAAGTCTTTATTTGTGCAATGGATCTTGCATCACTTTCATACCCAATGACCACACCATGACCATTGGACCTCCAATGATATAATTTCTGTAAAATTCCATCATACAAAAACTTTGTGAGTGCACCCAGTCTTCCTCCATGGGAAAAAACAAAACCATGAAATATATTCACTCTCAAACCAAGTTAAATTTTGCCATATTGAATCACACCTGTGATTTCAGTGTCCTTGGATTAGAATAATTACCTTAGAGAAGGATATAGTATGTACAAAAATCTCTTTTCAGTGTAATGTCCTACCTTAATTTTTGCTGCATGAGGAAGATGGTGTGACTTGCTGAAGGTCATGCATGTCAGAGACCTAGAGGGAAAACCTACATCACAGTGTGATGATCTAGTCATTAGATGACACGTTTGTTTTTGGGGTTGGTTTCTGTTTTTTTGTTGTTGTTGTTTTTTTTTGTTTTGTTTTGTTTTGTTTGTTTGTTTGTTTTCCAGGAATCTCAGATTTGGAGAAAAACAAATAAGTCCCTTGCTAAGGAAGCCTGGTCATGGAAAAGGGCACATTTATCTCTAGAGTTTGTATCAGAGGCAGTAGGTGTATGAATAGGGCCTCATTATTTGTCTGGGGAACAGTAATTTCTCCCTGGAGAGCTTCATAAAGCGTAGCTTCCTCCTACAGTACAAGTAATGATGGGTTGGCAGCCACAGCATCTAAAGAACTATCTGCAGCAGCTCCTATGGACCTTCAAACTCAACAGAAACCACTGGTTTGCAGAAAAGTAAGTTCTAGCCACTATCAGATCTACCACTTCTTTATAATTTTGCATCATTTGCCTCTGCTGCATTTTTTCCATTTCATCATCTCATCTCATCTCATCTCATCTCATCTCATCTCATCTCATCTCATCTCATCTCATCTCATCTCATCTCATCTCAACTCATTTCTAATTTATGAAAGAAAAATAGTCAGGCATATCACTCAGGGAAGGTTGTTGACCCCTGTGTCAGATCGTGCTGCTTTGCACGTGCTGTACACACCAGGAACATTTGAATGGCAGCTAGCTGAGGGAAGCATATTACTGTTCACTGAGGGATGTCCATCTAATAACAGAAGCAGAATCTGAAGACAATACAGGCAGGCTGAGGCTTCCCAGTCCTGTCTTGTGAGTTTGCAAATCTTTGATAGGGAAAATAAAAAATCTGAGAGGTTTAGTTTAATATTTACCAAATAAAAGCAAGATGAGCTCTTGCTGCTTGGTTGGCAGAGCAAGGACTCAGTGATAGAACAGACAAAATCACTGAGGTGAGACTCACTTCGATTGCATTTCAAGTCAAGTCAAGCATATGAATTGTCACACTGTTATCATGTTTAAAGCCAGTACTGTAAATTTCCCTTCTTATAATTGCTCTGCAATAAAACAAGAGCAAAAACCCATTTGTCAATTTTTTTATCAGTCAAAATATTTCCATCTTTCACTTCTCTCAGTTTCTTCAGCAATTGTGTGAATTTAAAGAATTTGATTGCAACTTGGAGACCATTTTGTCAGACCAGAAGTCATAAAGCAAATCTTATCAGTCTTGGTAGCTATACTACAAACCTTATTTTGTTTATTTGTTTGGGGGTTTTTTGTGCATTCAAGGGTAGATAAACTAGAATGGCTTGGCTGGGAAGAGAGAAGTGAAAGAAAGAGGGATGCAGAAAGCCAGGTAGGACATGATTAGTTATAGAATCATTTAGGTTGAAAAAGACCGTTAAGATCATAGAGTCCAATTACTGCATCCTGTAAATATTCAGACTGTAGGAAGCTGCTCATTATGAAAAGGCAAAGGACTCACTCTGATTGATCTGAAGGGAGAGAAAAAAAGCAAACAAAAACCAGTCAAGGAGTTGCATTTGTTGACAGGAGAAGTGTTTAAGCAGATAATCATATTACACGCAACCAGTTTAAAACAGTGACTGTGTTTTTTTCTATTAACTCAACTGTCATGTGAGGAAGAGAGATATTCTGATGGGAAAAAGGGAGAGAGATGTTACCTGAAGAAGAGAAGGGAAGTAGTATTAGTCCCATTGCTGTAGAATGGAAGGGATATATCAACTTTTTTTCTTGACATACGATATTGAGGTTACCTGAGGAACATCCCACAAGTGTGTCCCTAAATTTCATTAAAAAGGTGTGTCAAAACTTATCTGTCATGTCACATGCACATTTGCTTTCAAACATGAACATACTTCTTGTAGGAAGGATGAGACTTTGAAGGTATCTGTCTGAAAGACCATTATTTTTTGCAAATGGAAAAAGGTCTCAAGAGGCCATTTTAGGATTATTACCCAACTTTCAATTGGGAATTAATCTCTGAATTTCTTTGCTGACACACTTTCTTGAGGAAAAAAACAATAATTCAGAAAAAGTGAACTACTTAGCAGACAGGCAGTCACAATACCTGGCCAATGTGTAAGTCTCTTTGGGGTTGTCACTGAGACTTCTGCCCCCAGGTGCTTTTCACTATTAGGGATTATAAATAGGAACATCACTCCCACGTATTCAGATCAAATTGTAAGAGTTACAAATCTCTACTCTTTACACACAATTCCTTTCAGCCTTCAGGAATTTGATTGCAATTTTATAGCTGACTGAAATATTTACAAGAATTTTTGGACTTTTCTCTTAACTGAGTCAGAATGACACCTGTCAAGGAATTATTCAATTACAGTGTGACCATTTACCTGTTCTAGCAGCTCTGGAATATTAAAAGAAAACAAAGGTGAAGGGTGGTGATGAAAGAGAGGAGAAGAAATAAAAGACCTCAGTCACAGGAAAGAAAGCAAACAACTGGCCTGAAAATAAAAATCAGGTTTTGTTTTTGTTGTCGTTTTTGTTTGGTTTGGTTTGTTGTAGGTTGTAGGTTGTTGGGTTTTTTTTGTTTGGTTGTTTTTTTTGTGAGAGAGCAACCATTGTTATTGAGATTGCATTTAGCTAGAATGGACTAATCCTGATCATAAAATAGCACCTTCATCTCAAAGAGGTTGACAATCAGCATATAAAACAAGGAGAGTTTGGCACCTAGTTTCCTCATGGGTATCTTAAATCTTTCCCTAGAAGGTGATGAGTTCAGCTGCTGTACCACTGTGATATTGTTCTGCCACAGGGCATGAGTGCATGAAGCTTCACAGTGAAGGGATCTACCAGTCTTGGTGGCATCTGAATCTCTCATATTTTAGCATCAGATTTTAGTCTTATGAGATAGATACCAATATCCCATTCAACTGAGAAAAGAGGGTTGTCAATGTCCTCTTCGTAAGGAGAGCAGATTTTTTCCCCAGTCCATGGATGGATTTAGTTAAGTTATCCTCTCTGGTTGGGTTCTTCTAGGCAACTTCACATTCAGTCTTTGGTTTCAGTAGAATTCAAATGGTAAATCCAGAGCTACATTTTATTTCTTCTATGTCAGAAAAATGCATTAGGTATTACAGCAGGCCTGCTCTTTCATTTCCTTCAGAGAAACCCTGGAAGACTATTATAGGCAGCCTAAGTGGGGCAGACAGCTTCATAAACTCATTCATGATTGACTTGGCACTGAATGAGCTTTTCAGGAGACATAGTTTACTGTAATCAATACTTCCTGGTAGACTGCTGAACTCTTCTCAAAATGGTTGAAACTCCTCTTATATTGCCCATTTAGTGGCCTTGGATGAGATAAGCAGAGTCTTTTGATGCTTCTGTGTATTCCTTGAGTAAAACCACATGCCAAGTGAGCATTCTGACCTCTGTTTTTTTCCTGGCCATGTTTCACACAAGGTATCACCTCCTTTCAGGTTGCCATAAGGAGAAGCACCCATACTGTGATTTCACTGGTCTAGCTTTCTGGTATAGAAAAGTCTGTCCAGTCCAGAATGTCCTGAAAAAAATACCTGCAGGAGACGGACTGTGTCCTTTTTCCTCAGTCCTGCAGGCAGTAGCTTTGGAGAGGGGACTTGTTGGGGACTGGAGAGGTAGTGTGTTCCTCCTGTTCTTCCTAGTTAATTCTACTCTTTATTTGGCATCACGTGGAAAATAAGGACAGAAAGACACTCTGACCAAAACCTATGAATTCTAAGCTGTGCCCTGCATCCCTTCTGCCTACCATGATTTTCTCAGTCTAGACTGAATTTAAAGCCACAATTTTGGCATTTATAACTACATACATCAACGTTAGGAAATTGTTCTAGAACAAATTTTCTATGGTCTGGTAGTTTCTGACAATATCTTAATAAAGTCCCAGAGAATCACAGAATAGTCTAGATTGGAAAAGACCTATAAGATCATCAAGTCCAATCATTAACCCAACACTGACAAGTCCCCAACTAACCCATGTCCCTCAGCACTATGTCTACACGACTCTTCAATCCCTCCAGGGATGGGGACTCCACCACTGCCCTGGGCAACCCATTCCAATGCCTGACAACCCTTTCAGGAAAGAAATTCTTCCTCACATCCAATCTTAACTGCCCTTGGCACAACTTAAGGGCTTTTTTTTCTCATCCTATCATTTGCTACTTGAGAGAAGAGACTGACCCCCACTTCTCTATACCCTCCTTTCAGGTAGTTGTAGAGAGCAAGAAGGTGTATGGTTATGTACAGACTTTAAATACTGTTGCATACATTTGTAACATTTTCTGTAAACCAATCCCTTAACCTCGTTGGAATGAATTACAAATATATATGGGTGACTGGCCCACCTCACAGAGCTATGCACAAAGATACACATAGAGCATCTGCCTGTTTTCCCCTGGTTTTCGTTACGGATCATGGAACATCTGTAGTCAGGAAACATTGCCACGATACCTGATTTCCCAGACATTTAGTTCAGCAACCTACAGATTTTAAGGCTAGATGGAGTAACAAACCTGTCCTGTTAGACCTCAGCTGAAAGCCATGAAGAACAGGAGTCTTGGAAATCAGTAGGCATCAAATTTTTATCCTGAGACTTCTCAGTCTTGATAAAGAAATTGCTTGGAGGGTGTTCATACTGAACCCAGCTCCACAGGTCTTTAAGTTATGAAAGCAGATCATCCACAGGGCTGGGCAATTTCTCAGCTGCTGTCAATAGACTTCCTATTATAATTCACTGCATGTTCCTAATAAACAAAATGTTCTTGTTACAAATTAACAGCATTGGGCCTATTCCTCGTTAAGGCAAATATCAGGAGTGTGAAAAACCCAAAGCACCTGACATGTTTCAGCAGGTTACTGGGCTGCCCATGCTCTGTCTCATTTTCTCTGCCTTTTTTTTTTTATTTTATTAGAAGAATACAAATAACTGGGTAGAAACAGAACATAATGTGCCACTGTTCAGTCACTTAAAGAGGTTATGTGCTGAGAGAGCTCATACAAGTGAGATAGGTTTGCTCAAAACCAGAAATTTGAAATCACCGGGTTTTAATCAGCCAAACAGCAAGTTTCAAATAGCTTTGGGTCTCACCTCAGAAAAATGAGTAACTTGTTTCTCTTGTGTAGTCTCCAGATTTGATGTAATGAGGATTGTCAGAAACCTTTTTTCCTCACAAAGAAATATTTGCCATTTTTATAGATTATAAGAGCCAACAGAGCCACTAGAATCACTTATTTAGAATCATAGAATCATAGTGGTTGGAAAAGACTTTTAAGATCGTCGAGTCCAACCATTAACCTGTTATTACCAATCCCATCTCTAAACCATGTCCCTAAGCAGTTGATCTACCTGTCTTAAATACCGCCAGAGAAGATGACTCCACCACTTCCCCAAGCAGCCTCTGTCAATGTTTGACTACCTTTTCTGTGAAGGAATTTTTCCTAATATTTAACCTAAACCTCCTCTGGTGCAACTTGTAGCCATTTCCTCTCGTTCTGTCATCCGTTACCTGGGAGAAGAGACCAACACTCACCTCTCTACAACCTCCCTTCAGGTAGTTGTAGAGCGCGACAAGGTCTCCCTTCAGCATCCTCTTCTCCTGACTAAACAACTCCAGCTCCCTCAGCTGCTCTTTGTAAGACTTGTTCT
>NW_010294825.1:0-8002 GCF_000700745.2 Antrostomus carolinensis
TATATATATGAAGAAGTGCTTGAAATTGAGCCAGTTTTTCTGCTGAAGCCAGCTGTTTAATGTTTCTGATAGTACAACCACACATTTCCTGGGAGTTTCTCTAACCTACAGATAACATACATTCATCAGGCACTTTAAAGATTCTACACTAGCCAAATATTTACAGCTCCTTTACTCCCACAACCTTACTACTCCTCTGACTTTGTTGGTAGTATTATTCTTGTCGTACATCCTCTGCTCTCTGTTTATGCAGCTGAATTGATGCAGTTACTCATCATCGCACCTGGTCTCCTGCACCAAGCTAATACTCATTATTTTGCTCTCCCTTACTACTGTGCCTCCTTTCTCCTTTAATAATTAACAGATATTACATCTCTAAGTGCTGCTTAGAGAACTGGTTTGGTTAAGCAATACAATTCCTAGCACCCAGGGTATTTTCCTTACTGAACGCTTCCAAAGAAATTCCAGCTAGCTGAACTCTTTTTCCTGAGTGCCTTGTTTCTCCTTGCTGACACAGCTGCTTCACCAGCAAGGTTCTCACCACAGCCCTCCTAAGCTCCTGCACTGAACACAGACAGCAGTATTTCACTCCTAACACATCACGCCCCACCTAAGCAAAGAGTCTTCTTCAGGTCAAAGCCACATGCCTGCGATTCAGGCACGTTCTTATCAGCCTTGAAACGACAAAACCAACAACGTATCCTGGGCTGCATCAAGAGAAGCATGGAGAGGGAGGGGATTCTGCTCCTCTACTCTGCTCTGGTGAGACCCCACCTGCAGTGCTGTGTCCGGTTCTGGAATCCCCAATACAAGAAGGACAGGGACCTACTGGAGTGAGTCCAGAGGAGGCCAAGAGGATGATCCAAGGGCTGGAGCACCTCTCCTATAAGGACAGGCTGAGACAGTTGGGGCTGTTCAGCCTGGAGAAGAGAAGGCTCTGGGGAGACCTTATAGTGGCCTTCCAATACCTGAAGGAGCTCCAGGAAGGCTGGGGAGGGACTTTTTTTAAGGGCAGTTAATGACAGAACAAGGGGAAATGGCTTTAAACTGGAAGAGGGGAGATTTAGATGAGATATTAGGAAGAAATTCTTTCCTGTGAGGGTGGTGAGGCACTGGAACAGGTTGCCCAGAGAAGTTGTGGATGCCCCATCCCTGGAAGTGTTCAAGGCCAGGCTGGATGAGGCTTTGAGTGGCCTGGTCTAGTGGAAGGTGTCCCTGCTGCTGGCAGGGGGGTTGGAACTGGATGATCTTTAAGGTCCCTTCCAAACCAAACCATTCTGTGATTCTAACCCTAACAATCAACAAACTCAACCGCACATCCTCTTTACTTTAACAGGACATCACAACGAAGAAAACTAAAGAGTACCCTCAAAATTCTTATCTGATCAATTCTCAGCACTAGTCTTCACTCCTCCAAAGTAAAGCAACAGTTCAAAAACATAACAAATGACTCCCAAAGCAAGTGTAGCTGCTTTGTTTTAGGTACCACAAGAAACCAAGTTACCCAATACAGAAGAACATATTCACCTGTACATCATCACTACCTGTTTCTTTTCCATTTTGAGCTACTTTATGGGATTTGAATTGTAGATATCAGATCTATCTTGTCTTGCCCACAGCTTTCCCCTCCCAAATATTTAACATACGGGCAACTACTCTCCAGGGCTTTTTTTCTTCTATGCAGCTATGTGAAATGCCTTCTTTCCATGATCTCTAGTCCTCTACATAAAATGACTTCTGCATCAGCCTTACTGCGTAATCTAAATCCATCGACAAGTAACCCGCCTGCCTGCCACTCCACGGGAGGTAAAGTTTACCCCAGGCTTCAACAGCCCCTCAGTTACTTCTTTACTATGCCCCCCATGAACAGAAGCAGCCCGATGACCTTTTGCAGATAGACCTCTGTGCCACATGCAAGACAGCAACAAATTTTATAGTATTTTATCTCATTCAAAAGAGGTAGGAGCAGCCAAGCCAGGCAACATCGAAGATGGAATTTGCAATTTAACAGTTGCTCAAAGCATATGCCTACATTTGCTTTTTATTTCAGACCAGGTGCGTGCTCTTGAGGCAGAACTTCCCATGGTCTTCATCTAACATAAGGGCAGCCTAAGCATCCTACTGACATAGTTCATGATAAACACATCCATTTTCCAAACCACCTTTACTTTATTTACATATACATGTCCATACAGAGGACAACTTTATCTACAGTCTGTACACAGTTCTCACATCCAAAAATTAGGAGTAAATGCATGTTATAAATTAGTATACACAACAACTACCAACACCTTTATCACAAGGTGTTTTTCATATTTCCTAAGAACAGGCTATATAACTCAAATCTATTTGGACTCCACATTTCACAAAAATATCATGTGACTGAATAGCAATTTATAATTTAAGCAAGTTACTTGTTATACACTTAATTAGTTCAATGAAATCACATACAATGTATTTTTACCTCTACTTATCACAAATGTGCATCTGATTTGAGACCAGTGGAAATCACTGTCTGCCAGGGGGAGAGATGACAATAGAGATGTTTGTGTTACTGAGTTATGAACACCATAATCCTATGCTCACTTCGCATGTAGTTCACATTGTTATGTAAAGTGATTGTATTTTTAGTTTACAAGCTGCTGTACAGCCTATTCTTAATATACGCCCACAGATGTGTTATTTAACTACCGAGGAACCTAGAATCAGATCTCTGCAACTGCTCTCATAAACATCATCTTTGTATTTCTTGACTTCTCTGTATCATCAGAGCTGTAAGCACTAATGAACTTCAGATAAGCCAAGTCAAACTTCTCAGGGTTCATTTGTTGTATTTACAAGTTGGGGTTTTTTTTAATGCATGGGCAACTCTATCCATGAGACTTCCATTTAAATTTAACTGAAGAACAACTGATGTTTTTCATTTTATATATACACACACAAATCTAAATATATTAAGTGCATGTTTTTATATATATGCACAACTTATACACACATATATAAAGAGTATATATATATTTTTATATATTTGTTCAGATGTGAAATACTTTATAGCTCTTTTGATAATGAAAATAAAACCTTTCTGCATATCTGGCTTCAGACTTCTAGGGGGTTTTTTGGTTTTGTTTTCTTATTTCAGCTATGGAAAAATAGATAGCTTCAATTAACATCAAATGGATCTGAGGGTGCACAGACATGATACTTGTTACAAACCAAGCACCTAAAAATGGAAGCAGATGACATAAGTATAGATCTGAAGATACTAACTTTTGGTTAAAATATTTGTAAATACATTCATAGTTCAAAGATTCTATTTATTCTATAGCTTCACTGGAGGCAGCCTTTTAACAGACTGCAGTAAGGGAAATGCTCCATTTTCTAATGACGATTCACTACCGATTACTTCTGATATGTAGATGTCCTTTGCAGAGCACTCTGCTATATCGAACCTTCATTCACTCCAACGACCTTTCAGTCATTTCATTTCTATGACGGGAATCAGCAATTCCATTTTTGATCCCCAAGGCTTTTCCAGGGCAATCACTACACTGCCCACTCATATTCCTTTCTCATTCCTACCTGCTGTCATTACAGAGCGCTCTGAGAACAGGCACCACACTTGCATTACAAAGTGTTTGCTTATGTTTTGTTTTTTTTTTTTAAATTACAGAAAGTATTTTTAAAATGCTTGGTCATCCTTAAGAAAAAGCAAGAAGAATCATTCATCCTGCACTAATGATTATCTTAATGTGCACTTTCACTCACAAAGCAAGGTTTTGCTCCTGCTGTTCTACAGACAGAACAGTCACAGTATTGTAACTAGCACAAATTATAATGACAACATATAAACACTCCAAATACCGTTTTCATTCACTCTGTGTTGCTTCCAGGTGTTGAGCTCCACCCTACTAGACCTAGTAACACTGAGATAAACATCTAATTTCTGCTTCAGCTTGTGATTGAAGAGGGAGAAAGGAAGAAAAAAAAAAATGAATAGTTATTTTGAGATAATATTCAGTTAAATAATTACATTCCAGGAAGGTAAGACATGACATATGTAGCAACACTGCATTACCTTGAGTCCAAGAACCCAGAAGTACTTAGCTCATTTGACTTCATAAAAATAGCTACATTACATAAAAGTGTACTCAGAACAAGGAATTCCTCCCACAAAATTAAAGGCTTTCTTTACAGTCACTCAGTAGTTTTAATGCCTGTATTTTGACACTTAAACCACAAAATTTAAGACCACTAGTTGTCAACTATTTGTAGTGTTTGAAAACTCATTTCCATCCCATTGAAGGGCATTAAATACCTACATTAAAAGAACAGTGAGTTCATCAGTTAAATCATTAAACTATCTAAAATATTATTGGGTACAAAGTCACTTTCAAACAGGCCGGCAGAACCACCGCATAAATCAAATGGAACTGAGAGAAAATACATTTTCATCAACTTCTCACTAAATTGCAATGAATCTGTATGTCTATTTAATTAACATTTACTTAACATTCAAGAAGAGTTGAATACAATCTCTTCTGAAAACTCATCAGAACAGAAGGGTAGCTGATGAAATCCAGACAGGAGCACAGGTACATAGGAACATCACTAGGTAAGAAGCCTGAATCAGAGAGAGAACCAGATAGACTCACACTTCTGATTATTAGAAGAAAAAAAATTCAAGGCAAACAGCTGCACTTATGCAACTGTAAGTGTAGATCACAATAAGTGTATAGCACGTTGCAGGCCAAAGCAGATTGTAAGAAGAATACCATTTTATGCCAGGTGCCTACAAGTAAGAGCAGCCCTTGCTGACCAGGAGCTCAGGACAGAGAGGAACAGAGGCTATACAGATATTAGCAGATAAGCAAAACACATGCTTGTCTGAACTATGACGTGGCCACAGCTTTCAGAGTGCATTCCTAAAAAAAAAGCTATCCATGATCCTCTTCAGGACCCCTAAAGACTTGCAGAGTACTGGATACCTTGTCCTGTTGTCATACAGCATGTGTTCCGAGTGATGGGAACTGGGAGAAAGATGGGAACAACAGACAAGCAAACTTCTGTTACAGAAGTGACCAATGACCTACCAACCAAAGGACATTTTCAGTTACACAGCAGCCTGTAATAGCCAACCTGTTTGGGATCCCTTCATTTCATACCTCCCCCTAAAGCCTGTTCTCAGTGCTGAAGAACCTGTTCACCTGGTGACAAACACCAGTTAGTAAGTACCAATCCCTTTACCTCTCTGCTGTCTCCCTCTGCCCCCGTATTGCATTTGTGCCACCTCAACCATCTGCATTTCTGATGGCACAGTTCAGCAGCCAAACCGATGCCGTTATGTTGCACTCTCACTTTGCCAAAGTGACTTTCTAAAGAGTTGATATTACTCCTAGTCTAGTTATGCCTTTTTCAGACTATCAAATTAAAAGTATACACTTTCCAGTAGGTCAGTCTGCAACACATTTACTCTACTTCACGAAACAGTCTGTCATAGTTATCCATGATTTTTAGTAATTTAGCAGGAGCTAAAAGACTGTCAAGTCTCCAAACTCAAGCTGGCAATTTGGGTTTAAAAACAAAAAAACAAAAAAACAAAAGAAAACAATACAACAAGCCAAACAAAAAAACCCACCACAAAACAACAACAAATGAATGACAACCAATTTGGGTAAAATCCTACTAAAAATAAACTAACTCCTCTTGGACATTCATTTGACACAAACTCTCCCTACTCCTTTCTCTAGTACATCCCATAGCAGCAATAAACAGTGTGGAGAACAAGGCTAGATAAAATTCAATAGCAGCACTCAACATACTGCAGGCAAGCATGGGAAGGTGTCAGACAACCCATAAAGAGTAAACCCAAAATTAAACTCAAGATCTAACTGCAGGCTCTTGATAAACTTCTAGTAAAAAGCTACTCAGTAGCTTTAATTGCTCAGACTTTGAAAACTGTGAACAAAGCAACTAACTGAAGTGGTGTTCAGAAGAGGAGTCTTCTCAACAGCTATTACCACACTTCAAAGTCTGTAAACAGGTAAATTGTTTATATTTGTAACTGAGGGCAATATTGCTGAAGGCACTAATGGGTCAGAAGCTAAGCATCAGCTGTTCTGCGATAACTACAAGCACTTGCCTAACGTTTGACAATCTGCAGAAACTACAATGTGATTTTTCTCTTTCTTAATTGCAAGATGAACTTCCAGATGATGAACTACTTGTGGGAATAACTCATAGACAAGTTACAACTGAGCAATTTGCAGTCAGAAACAAACACCCCCATAACTTTGTCATGTGTCAAATCCCTACATATCTCACACAGATTTTAGAAGTCAACTGATTTTAGGACAGCATTTGTGTCACTTGCCACAGCCAAGTGCCAGTACCTCACTATTTCTTAACAATTATTTTTACTCACAGTCTTTTCCAAGACTTTCTACCCACCCTCACGATCTCTCTGTGTTGTCACAACCTGGAAAACACATTTTTGTTCAGCGATTATACATTCAAGCACAAGCTCCCTTCTTTATTTTAAAGAGACATAACCATTCACCAGTGGAAAGAAACTGTTTTCAACACGCCCAACAGTTTTCTTGGCAAGGTCCTGATTTGGTAGGGAAATATTTCAACATGATTAAAATCCATACGCATGGGTAAATCAGTTTCAATCCAATTACTACCTCCTTTATAGGAACAGTTTCTCCATCTGAAAAGAAAAAAACCTAGCACATTAAGAAGAGGTTAACTTTTATCAAGGCGCTCTGAGAAAATATAGTTAAGTAGTAAACTAGAAGATCAAAGAGGAAAACAAACTACAAACCACTGAGAACGAAAACAGCTGATTTTTCCAAAGCTGGTTGTGGATATCTGTGTTTAAGTAAGTCCCTCCCCTTCCACTCCAGTCACGCGCAGCAGCTTCCAACCTGAACTGCTGGCCATACAACTTTGCAATAGGATGTAACCAAATAGTTCAGAAAGTCATTCCAGAAATATACTGAATTACCCAGAAACCACTTTGTTTACTCTGGTCAATAAAACACTGTTATCTCTCTTACAATAGGCCATACTGTTTATACAAACAAAGTTAGCTTTCATGCATCAACCATCTATTTATTCAGCAAGATCAGCTATCACTGTAAATCAATTTCTTTGCAAATGAGAAACACAGCTGCTGTAAAACCTACTTAAAACTCTCCTGCATCCAATATTTGGATATGCAGCAGAACAGATGACAAGAATACAAAAAAAAAAAAGTCATCAGCACCACATCTAGTGACACACTAAAACAGTGTGCCCACCTCAGCTTTTACAAGTATTTTTAAGGGAAAGATATCATTTAGTATTTAATAGTTTTATATTTTAAATACAAATTTTTAAGTTAAAAAACACAACAAGAAAAGCTTACAATTGCTATTCAAACTGGTTACTATCAAGAGGATATGGAAAACAGGTAACTAAAAGGTAACTCAAAGAATCTGTACTACAGGTTAGTTATTACATGAGTTACCTTCAAGGAAAAAACACATGGCAAAAAATGATGTTGTTTATCAGCTCTGTAAAAAGCATTAAAATAACAGAACTAATCCCTGATCAAGCCTCAAGTTTTATATCATTTTTATCCTAGAACAGTCATACAGCAAAGTCTTACAAAGGTGAATTCAGCCAACACAGCCATCTAAGAGGCTTGCAGCTCTTTCATGACTCTCTCTGACAAATCCAGAGGAGGTCACTACCATGCTTTCAGAGAGTACAACAGTCTGAAGGATCGAGCTGGAAGACCCCAACTGAACAGACTATCACCAATAGCACCTGCAATACAACTCGGTTACAAAAACCTAATGAAGATTGAAATTGAAATTAAGTGACTTCAAAACAGGCTTATTTCACTATACAAGAGAAGGGTCAGGGATCCTCTGGAGAGAGTCCAGCGGAGGGCCACAAAGATGATGAGGGGCCTGGAGCATCTGCCTTATGAGGAGAGGCTGAGAGAGCTGGGACT
>NW_010294825.1:8277-13624 GCF_000700745.2 Antrostomus carolinensis
GGGAACCTGCTTTGGCAGGGGGGGTGGACTAGATGATCTCCAGAGGTCCCTTCCAACCCTCACCATTCTGTGATTCTGTGATTTGGCTGCAGAGAACTTATCTGCCTAAGCCTGAGTACCATGGATGAGTTGGCAGCTCTTGAAGTTGGGGATGGGGAAGCGCAAGCACACACTGAGTATTAAGCCCTGCTTATCACAGATTCTTCTCACTCAAGTTATTACCCAAGTTATTATTAATACTTCTCACTCAAGTTATTAATCTTTTCATTTGGTATTTTAAATCTGAAACTCAGCAAGTCAGACTCATTGCAAGCAGTCAATCTCTGCAGCACTCCATGGGAAGTTGGGAAGGATCACAACTTCAAGCCTGGACATAAGGAGAAAGAAGATGCACGTAAGGGAAGCTACAGACTTGGTTGCACATGATGCATTTAGTACCGTCTGCTGCCAAATGCAAAAGTGTCTCAAGCTCTGTGTTCTCCCTGTCCCAGGTGAGGGTATGAATGCCCAAGGATGCAGTACATTATCACTTCTGAATGATTTATAAGCAGACAAGAAGTATCAGGCCAGGCTGTGACCAGAGCGATGACGTCTGGTTCTAAACAGCTATCTGAATATACATGCACTAACAAAAAACAAAAGCTGTCAGTGGTTTGGTTTTTTGGGGGTGTTTTTTGTTTTGGGGTTTGTTTTTTTATGTTCATATCCAATAGTGTCCGAGCAGTAAAGAATTACAGTGCATTTTCACAGAAGGTCTCATTAAATCACAGAAAAGCTCTCTGAAGCCTCAAGTCAAAAAGCTTAAATGTTTAGGATGAGACTGAAAAAACCCTGATGGCCTTCAAGTCTATTTGAAAGACGGATTACAGAATATTATGTAAGGCACAAATCTCAGAACTATTCCCCATTGTATTTACAAATATTATCAAATTTTACAAGATCATGAATTTTCATAAAAAGTGACATTTTCAAAAAGCTTCTCTTGCTTTAATCCTCCTCCTTTCTTTTGATAGGATTAAATGCTGAAATGGCAGGCTGTTAAATAAGCACACTGAAATATCAACTGTGAGACATTTAACTCCGTGTATTTACAAATTAACGTTTCATAGTTGCTTTAAGTTTTGATATTATAGTTTAGTATCTTCAGGCAACTTATTTCAGAAGGTGCTGGATCTGATTTACATTATTTCTCATTTTACATTCATATGTAACAGTACTGGAATATCTTTAAATTTTCCTTAATCCTCAACAAAGGAAATTTAGTTTTATGAAAGGCTGAGAAATACCCTGACAAAGGAAATTTAGTTTTATGAAAGGCTGAGAAATATTGCTGTGTTTTTATAAATAGCTACCAGCCAGCCTGCCTACAGCAGTTTCAAAGTTACCTTAAATTTACCTATAAAAAGCCACATCCATCAAGATAACCTCACCAAAAGAAGTGGAGGTCATGGCCTACATGTGTATGTATACACATGCACAAATTCAGAGTGCAGTAGTGAAAGATGGTGTCACTGGTCTTCCCCTCCAGTTACTTCAGTGCTGACCACAATGTTCAGAATAAACTGGAGAAAATGTCAAGCAGAATTCCTAAAAAAGTGGTAGGATGCTTATCTTAATTCTTTAATTCTATTATTAGGTTACTTCAGAGGATATTTGTGTGCTCCCGAGACAACTGCTGCAAAAGTAAATCCTCCAGGCTTCTATATGTAGCATTTCAGATGGAAACTTTTACTTTGTAGAATATGAAATGCAGTTTCTGCATTGCTAAAGTTAATATCTATAGAAGGGGATTCCAAAAAAACCCAAAACCCAATAACAACAAAAAAGCCCCAACAATTACTACCTTTAGGTATATGGAAACTGAGGCTATTCCTATGATACCACCTCAGACAATTTATTAGTTGAAACCAGAATTTAAAGGCGTTTCCTCATATTTTTCTTAGGTTATCTAACTTGATTATTTCAAGATCGATAATGATTCTCTTCTGCTTCTGAACTTCTATTAAAAAAAAGATAAGATAAAACTTGGAATGGGTATATTTTGTTTTGCAGTTGAGCACCTCTCCCCCATCACTTTACATTCATACAACTAACACAAAGTACAAACCATTTAGAGTTCATACATGCTTCCTGGGTGTCAGAGGATCAGAAGATACCCACCTATTTGTAATAGTTTCTACACTTTGTAGAAAACTAATTTATCTGTTAAAAATCAGTACCTAAAGAAACGCCACATGACTACCAAGATATGCAAAGCAGTTTGTAAAAAACAAGATCCTCATTTTGATAAAATTCTACTCGAGTCATTCTTCTTTACAGTGCTGGAACCAGAGGAGAGTGCCAGCACTTGCCACACTCAGGACAGCCGAGCACCCGTAAAGCAGTGAAAGCATTGCACAGTCAATGTAAGGGGTACTTACCACTGCAAAGCTACCTCAGGTCTCTGTTACCAACACTTTCAAATCATTTCTACATCCATTCTTCCACCACTTTTAAAGAAGGCAGACTATTTTCCTTTTATTCATAGAGCAACTTCAGTTTCTGCTGAAAAATGAAGCTGTTCTTTCACAGCACTACACATGAAGTGCCAGCACAGGTACAGTCAGCAGCCAAGGTTCTCACCACTCCGAGGAAAAACAGAACAATTCTTTTCGTTTGTAGAAATCAATCTGGTATTGCTAACTGGCAGTTCAGTGGACACAATCATTCACATTTATGACACAGCCTCCATTTACCATTGACAAACATGTATCTAATTATTTAGACACATCTAATTATTTAGCCACAGAATACCTGTCCAGTAATCCAGCCCTGCTAGTGCTAATTACTACATCCTAGCCATACATAATTAAGTTTTACATAGCAATGCAGTGATTAATGTTAATTCCAGCAGCATGTACTGCTAATTAAGATATTTAAGAATGTTTACATGTGTCACATGGGAACGTGCCAGATGACCTTTCTGAAGTCTTATTGGTGTTTCAGACTGATTTGATAAACAGAAGTCTGAGACACCTTTGTATCATAACAGACACTTCAATAATGCTCTAGATACGTTCAATAATACAGCATCTTTTTTCAAAATTAATTTTGACACCTACTAATATATTCCATAAATAATGGGATCAGATTAAATTCTCACCAAAATTCATTATGAAGTATTAAACCTGTCTAATCTTTTATCACTCTACTAACATAATAAAAAGAATGAAAAAGCCAGGGAGTATAGGGAGTTATGAGAATCTTCCTCAAGAGCACTGCAGAACAGTCTGAATCAGAGAATGTATTGTCATGCCTGCGAGACTCTTATAAACCAGATGCTTTTAAAGAAGACTGTATCTTTCCACTTTTCACTTCAATTTAGTGCATTATCTCTCCTCCATAGTTTCTGAAATTGTTAGTCATTCTAACAACTTCATCTCAAATAATTACCACACATGTGAGCATTAAATGAAGGATTTAATATTAGAAAGATACCAAGTATTGCGATCAGCTGCCTTGTGCTTACCATTACATTAGAGCTAAAAATTACAATTAAAGATATAAGTAAACCTTTTGTTTGGAAAACATCAAAATGTTTTTCCTTACAACTTCCTATTTAACTGTTCACACAGTTGCAATTCCTGAGAAAGATAACTAAGTTAGTGTTAAATGTGTTAGCAACACTTCTTATTTTGTTGAGGATTTTTGGCAATACTCTTGCCACCCAGTGAAGTGTCCTAATATTTTGTAACTTGACTTGCATATTTAACCTGATTACCTAAGGAAAAGAGGCTTCTATGATTTCACTACATCTGCTGATTATACGTCAAGAAGCAAAAAGTAGTTCTGCAAGTTACTCATTTTCAGTTACCATATTCAACCATATCAAGATTTTCAAAAGCAAGATCCTAAAATTAGGCTGCTTGTCTAGTGGTCTAAAGTTCAAGGTGGTTGAGCACAGTGAATTCTTCACACTGACAGCAGAGCTAGAAATGCAGCAACTCAGATCAAGGAATTTTTGCTCTGTCAGGCAGTGTTTGAACGATGCTTAATGAAGGACTGCAACATAGACGCACAGAAAACTCTTCTGTACATTGCAGGTGAGATTTCCAAAAGCTTAAATTTTAAAAACCCGCCATTTCATTTTAGATGCTGAAACAGAAGATGAGTTCATGAGTCCTACCCTGAGTACTTTTCTGAGTTTTAAAAAGGGGCCATTCCACCCTCCATCAGTTTAGCCCTACTGCCATCTGCTGTCACAAACACACAGGTGCCACGCTGTCTGCAGTGTTTTTTCTTTCCTCTTCAGTTACTAGAGTGTAAGAGAATATATTCCAATATTGCTACTCAAAATATTGTAAAAATAACAAAAAATTATTTTTTCCAGAGAAGCACAATGGTAACTCAGTGTACTGCCACCTTTGTTGCTAGAGCATCAACCCTGCAGATCTGTGCATGGTTTCATACACAGTTTATCCCAACAAAGGCTTATTCACATGAGTAAGTATTAGCAGGATTGGGTCCAGAACCCAAAATGGCTTGGGTTTTATTTATTATTATTAGGAAAGGGTTAAGACTATGAACTGTCCAGACTACTAAGGCCAAATTGCTCCTACCTTATCCTTATGTGATCATGCAAAGAGGCTTCAACCTTTAGATTAAAACAAACTAGAAAAAGTTAAACAAAATTTAAAACTGCTGCATAAAATAGATTAAACAAAACAGGTGTGAAAATAGATTGCTCAAATCTACTTCCTGCCTAGTGCTTCATAGAATCATAGAATGGTTTGGGTTGGAAGGGACCTTAAAGATCATCCAGTTCCAACCCCCCTGCCATCAGCAGGGACACCTTCCACTAGACCAGGTTGCTCAAAGACTCATCCAACCTGGCCTTCAACACTTCCAGGGAGGAGCAGCCACAGCTTCTCTGGGCAACTTGTTCCAGTGTCTGACCACCCTCACAGTGAAGAACTTCTTCCTAAATGAAGTCTAGCAACCCCTAGAGTTAAGTGAACTCAGTAATTCCTCTCAGGACCACTGAAGCACAACACATCACCTTTGGTGGTGCTGTGCTTCAGCAGCTTAAACAAGCTGCAGCTGAATGCTTTATGCCATCACCTTTGGTGGTACTGTGCTTCAGCAGCTTAAACAAGCTGCAGCTGCTGCCATCCCACCCTTTTTTCTCCTTTCCACCAGCAATAGAGCCATCATGCAGCAAGCCAACTCCAGGAGCTGACATGGCTAACTCAAACCCACATAAACACCACTGACTGCATTAGGAGCAGGTAGAGAGGAGGTCCAGACAGAGATAACTCTGGAGAACATAGTCCGGAGCTGACATCGGTTTCTATGATGTCTGGCTGAT
>NW_010294825.1:13665-14926 GCF_000700745.2 Antrostomus carolinensis
TTCACTGCTGCTGCTGCTGCAGGCTTCCCCCTTGTCCTTTCCCTGCTGCACTCAAAGCCAATTGCCACTCAGTGTTATGGGTTCCTAAGAGAGCATCAGTGAACCTCTCCCTCCCTTCAGGATTTTTATTTGACTAAGAATACAGCAGCTAAGACAACAAAAAGACACTTTGTCTGTTGCTCAGCCATACGCTCTTTTTGGCAAAACATAATACACAGTAAACTGAAAACAAGTATCACAGCATTCGTCATAAGCAGTTTTAAAAACAATACAAAGTGGAATTTAATTGCAGTAAAGGAATGAGATGCTGAAATTCTGGATTCTTGCTGTTCCAGTGGAAAAATTATGCTGGTCTCCAGACAAATCCAATCAGATATGACAAAGGCACAGGGCTTAAGCTGGTTGCAGTCAGACAGAAGAGGGTAAAATGCAGGACATTGATTTTTGTTCCAGTGATTTCTTTGCATGAAACCAATAGTTAAAGGCTTTTTAAAGCTTCTGTTTTCATGTTGTGGGTTTTGTTTTTTTTCTTTTCTTCTTCTCAATAAGCACATTACTTACTGCTCAGCACAAGGCCGATTCAATTTGATGACTACCACAGTATCACTCTAATGTGAAACTGAAAGGCTCTTCATACATTACACCTCTTGTTTGAAGAAAAAAAAGAAAGGTAACTCATCCTCACACATAGACAAAAAGAAAGGCAATTTGCAGGCTGCATGCTGCTAAACTCATGTTACCAAATATGATAAACAGTAAAAGATTAACTTACAACACCACCAATACTACTACTATCTATATTTGCAGACACTGGTAAAATTGTTTTTCTCTAGCAGACAGGGCAGGATTCATAGGCTTTAAAAAAGTGAGAGATCTATAGCAATAGCCAACATTTTCACAAAATGGGGGGCAGGGGAAAAGGAGGAAGTCAGTCATAGAGCTATCCTCTCATCACACGTGTCTTCAACACTCACCTCAGAAGGGAAGACACTACTTACCAGCAAAAGACAGGTGAATGTTACTCACCATTTTCTAAACATCACCCCACCCAAATATAACAGGACAATAAAAATATATTATCTTAAACTATTTGTTGACATTATAGTCAACCCAAGTACATTTGCAAGCACAGCTGTGAACGTCACTGAACATGATATTATCCATACATGTCACTTTGACAGTGAAATATGTTGGATTAATAAGTAAATAACTGGTCTGTTATGTTTGGGGGGTTTTCTGCTATATCACCCATTTGACTGCC
>NW_010294825.1:14936-41064 GCF_000700745.2 Antrostomus carolinensis
TCTAGACAAGGTACAAAGAGCAGAAGACATACTGCAACAGGCAAAGATTATACTTTTTTTTTTACCGTTTTAATAGAACTTCTTGATTTTTCTTCCCAAACATTACTGCTCAGCTCCATCGTGCAATGAACATTTGTTTCCCTTTCATAGGATCCAAATATAAGCAACCTGAAATAGAAAAGCCTATATTAAGAATCATAATATTATTGTATATATCTCAGATAACATATTAAACTTACCATTCTTCATTTATACATTAATATTATTATTATCCATGTGTACACGTCTTATACCAAAGGAAAGACACTGCCACCCTCTAGTGGAAGAACTCCATAAATATCAAATATAACAAAATTTTTAAGTAGGGTTTTTTTGTTCAGGTTGGGTTTGGATTTTTTTGTTTATTTGGGGGGTGGCTTTTTTCCATTTTGTTGTTGTTGGAGTTGTTTGGGGTTGTGTGGATGAGCGGGCCTGGGTTGCTATTGTGTTTGCCTTTTTCTTCTTTCTTTAAACAAAGTGTTAAATCAGTAAACTAGTATTTTTCCATAAAAGAATAGCTTTTTTTGTTTTCTAAAAAGCAACAATAGTGTTTGGAAGACAAAAGTCTTCCATTCAAGCCTTAAACTTCACAATATACTGCAGCTCTTCTTGGTTCAGGAGAGTGTTACTGTAGATTAAAGTCACAGTTTACTACTGCTTATGTTTAAAATTCACTAAGCTGGGATCATCTCATATCTGTAATTTTTTGTAGCATTCATAACAAACAACAGAGTGGCTTTTCAAGCATGACACCCTATTCCAGAAGGCTAGAAAGCTTTTCAGGTAGGTATCAGTACTACAAAAGAAGAAAAAAACCAAACAAACAAACAAACAAAACACCCCCCCCCCCCAAAAAAAAAAAACCTTTAGGCTATAGAACAACAATAAAGTACACAGCTTATTTCACAGTACCTGGAAGCAGATAAATATTTTGGAATACAAACTTCAAACAGCTCTTACTCTTTCAAAAGAACTATTAGATTCTAATTCCCCCCCCCTCCAAACTTTCTGTATACAGTTGACAAGGACAAGTTATAAGCTTTCACCCAAAGTACCTTGTTTGTGATTGTGCTGTTAGTTAACTCTAGACAATAGAGACAAAAGCTTTCAGAAAAATGTAAATTTT
This sequence comes from Antrostomus carolinensis, assembly GCF_000700745.2. Classification (NCBI taxonomy): domain Eukaryota; kingdom Metazoa; phylum Chordata; class Aves; order Caprimulgiformes; family Caprimulgidae; genus Antrostomus; species Antrostomus carolinensis. Next base: position 16,102 of record NW_010294825.1, read on the forward strand.
CTGCTTATCTTGATGTTGTTAAATAATAATATTTATGATTAAAAAGTGTCTGGCCTTCCAGATGTAGAGATATGTAGTTAACACACTTTGAAAATTAAGTAAAGCTATTGAAAATAACTTTCACCAACAGTTAGAACAGGTAAAATTACACCAGTCCCAAGGGAAAAACGCCTCTCTGGCTACAACAGCTCTGTAACTTACACTGCAGCAAGGAAAGGTAAATAAATATTTATTTTCTATGTCTCTGCATAAAGAATTTGTTTAACTGGTTTTCAGCCAAGTACATGAACTCATGGTGGAGATGACAGAGGAAGAACACATTTGGGGTTGGTATCCAGCAGACCTGCTTTACAAAGCGTGGGTTGGTTTTGGTTCAGGGTTCGTAGCTGTATCCTGTGACCCCACCTTCAGACAGGAGGTTCGCACGCTCCAGCCGAACACTGCAAACAGCAACTGTCAACATCACTTCCAGCTTGACCTTCAGCACTCATTTGTCTCCACACTATCAATCTGATGACTGTAAACAGAAATCCAGCCTCAGAACCAACTGCCTAGCTACTTTGTCTAGACAAGACTATGTGTTTTAAGGTTAGCTGAACTGATGAACTCCTGCCCTCTCTGCTTATTTTTAAGCCATCCCCAGCAACCCTCTGTGGTTTTTCTGTTCTGCTTTCAGTAGCTGCTTTTGAGTAACACAGGTTTTCCTCAGTGTCTCATCGACATCAGGCAGTTCATTAAAGCTTTTCCACAGCTGATCATTAGTTGCATGCATTTCATCTTCTGGTCACCTAGACACACTTTTGAGGAATTTTCCAGGGGTACTTATTGTCCCTCTAAAATATCAGCACAGTAGTTGTTTAGCTATCTTGTACTGGTGGCAACTAAGATAGAAGAACAAGGACAGGAGGTAGCTCAAAACAGGAATAAAACATAATTTTCAGCCAGAACCGTAATTTAAAAGTCACAAGAAAAACTATGAGCCACAATGAAGTTTCACCTTGCACTAGGTTACCAACACCTAACTTGAAGAAACGTATCACAAGACAGCAAAACTACACATTTAAATTTTAAAGAGCTGTTCATGCTGGAGTTTGGAATTCAATTTCCAATTTCAGAAAGACAAAGGGGAAATTTTAACTATACTACACTAAGGAAATTTTTGTTTGAATAATACCTCCATTAGCATGCAAACAGAGGTACTGCATTCTACACCACAGCTGCAGAGAAAGACTGACATTAAGATTGTGTCACAACACACCCAAAACAGCTAGAATATCTATAGGAGGAGATATCTATATCCTACAGATTGAAAGCTTGTCAATCACTATGAGAGGACGTATGAAAGACATCCTGAAACAAAGCCTATAACTCCAGCTATAATTAAAACAATAAAGAAATTGGATTAAATTACCACCTGAGTAATTAAAATATCATAGAATCATAGAACAGTTTGGGTTGGAAGGGACCTTAAAGATCATCCAGTTCCAACCCCCCTGCCATCAGCAGGGACACCTTCCACTAGACCAGGTTGCTCAGAGCCTCATCCAGCCTGGCCTTCAACACTTCCAGGGAGGAGCAGCCACAGCTTCTCTGGGCAACCTGTTCCAGTGTCTGACCACCCTCACAGTGAAGAACTTCTTCCTAATACCTCATCTAAACCTCCCCTCTTTCAGCTTAAACCCATTTCCCCTTGTTTTGTCATTAACTGCCCTTATGAAAAGTCCTTACCCAGCTTTCTTGTAGGCCCCTTCAGGTATTGGAAGGCCACTATAAGAAAGTAAATTTCTATTCCTTCCCCAGTTGTAAACTGGGTGGTTCTCTGCAGCAAGCGAGCACGAGGTAGAAGATACTGATTCAACAGAGCAGCTATGGATCTGCAAACAGCTGTTTGTAGATGTCCTGCTTTTCAGTCCCAGAGCTACAAGGACTCCAAGACACAAAGTGTCTGTCCTCTGATACCGAGGAACAGAGGCACACGGAGGCTGTGGTCACCTCAACTCCTGAGCCAAGCCAAGCCAAGAACTTCAGCAGGTCTCTATAGTCTTCCAGAAAGAAGAATGAATAACAGAGCCATCAAGTTTTCTGCTTTTTCTAGGATGATGCTCAAGTACTGATCTGCAAAAATCTAACAAGAATCTGGTATGGGCAGGCAAAGTACACACCAGCCTTTACTAACATGTTATTTATTTCCAAAGCAAGCTGAATTGATTTCCTTTACAATCATTTCCTGAACTTTTAATTTCAGCTGTGGCCTTTCTATTTGCAAGTTATTACAGGAGCTCAAATAAGCAGAATATTTCCCAAATTTTAAAAATGGCAAAAGCAGATTCAATATTCACATACTTAAAGGTGCCACTGCTGCACACTGAAGTCCACCTGGAAGACCAAAGGAAAGGAGCTCATAAAACTCCAGATTTGACAAGTCAGTCTCACGTATACTCTGTGGTATTTTCCTAAATAATTATATTAGGAAAATTTCTATTGAAACAAATGCTAATTTAGAGAGTCCACTTGATGGCAAAGTTTTGGAAGAGTTTTCTTGCCTAATATAACCAGAGTTTATAGGATTTAAGACTTTCTTCATTGTGTATCTTTAAAAAAAATGCATCAAAATTTAACAGCATTTTGCTTTGTTTTTTCCCTTTTCCTTAAAAATTTAAGGTAATGACAGATAACAGCATTTCTGCAATGACTGGGCTCTCTAAGGGCACTGCACTCGTACAAGAAAATTTACATTTTCAATAGGTCAGACAAAAATTTGCAAAAGGTATTCCTTATTTACATCACAGTTCCTGTCCTTTCATTAATTTATTTTTTAAAGTGTGCAAAATGTAATTTTTCTTTCAATAGCGTGACAGCAAGTAAATTAATATGGTCAAGTCTGCAAATAGAAAAGAAACAACTGCAAAAAGTGCAGGTATTTGGTTGTGTGAAGAATATAATGAAATTAAACTAGACATTTATAACTCAGACAGTTTGCTAAATGTTTTCACCACCATATTTCAGACTTTAACAGGAGAAGCAGCAGAGCACTCTTACCAGAGTAGATGGAATACAGCATCAGCAGTCAAAAATCTTATTCCAAATTCTGGACAGAGGTCAAAGAATAGCTACTGTACTGAGAGAGAATATAAAAACCTTCTGGGGCACTGAGCAAAACTGAAAAACACACAGAAATTGAAATGATCTTTCATTTCTGGAATGGGGATGATCGCCAAGAAAAATTTTCAGGTCCCTATGGCAGATGTGAGTGAAAAAGCTCTGTATTTGCTGTGTTGCAAAAGAGCCATTGAGAGCCATTCTCTCAGGAAACCTGCACACCAGCTGACATCCAGTGCTGCTGAAAAAGGGTAATTTTGTCATTGTTAACATTTTCAGATATACTGTACATTTCTTCCTTTACTACCAAAATCCTCTGTGTCTTTCAGTATCTCCAGGTCCAAAGTAAGCAAGAATATTTATTCATGGGGGACTCTATGGGCAGTAGTTGTAGTTTAGTTCAAAAAAGGATGGGACACCTGGAAGATCTGAAGAATTACTGTGGGACCAAGAGTCAGACACCTAGATTGAGAAGTGCCTGTTGAGACATAATTTTCAAGTATGTGTTGAGAAACTCCAAGCTGTACAAAACTGGATGAAGTCACACCTGAAGCTTAAAAGACCTGACAAGACAGCAACTGCATCCTCTCCCTGCCATCTGATAAGCACCCTGTGACAGCTGAAAATACTGAGAAGTCAGATGAGGATGTCAAACTGAGCAATCTGGCTTCTAAATGTAATGAAAAGAAACACACCAGCAGTGATTTGTTGGTGATGTTACACAGTGTTTCAAGATTCAGGAAAGACGTACTATTTAAAAGATTACTTCACAAACCAAGAACAACTGTACACACCTTAAGGTAGTTATTTTGGGTTGTCTTACAATAAAAATGAATGCACTGCTGGGTTGAAACTGGAGACTGCCTATAAAAAGAGATCATACTCAGTATGAGTAAAGAGGAGATGCTCCTAGCATCCAAGGAGTGCAGAGACATTTAGTATTCTTGGATCATTCACAGAAAATATATCACAAAGCTAGGGAGACAGGTAAGCAGCAATTTTACTACAAAAAATAATCACTGCTGTGGCCCACACAATCCTTAGAAGCAGAAGAATGTCTTCTGGAAATCCATGGCACTGATAAACCTCATTAGTGCTGCAAATACAGTCCAAACAGTTGTACAAGGCTACAGAAAAAAGTGCAAAGAGCTCATACAGTAATACAAGCAAGGGAAAGAACAGGTTAAAAAAAAAAAAAAAGTCTTGCTGTAAACCAGAGTTTAGTTCACAAGGAGCAGAAGGCATATGACTAGATCAAAGCCTAAGCACTACTTGGATAAGATCTAACATAAACCAAGAATTGAGAGGTTTGACAAAAAGACCCCAAACAAACCAAGAGCCCACACACCTTTTCTCCAGCTTTAAAGAGAATTATTTTTTCTTCAGTGAATGAAGGAAGTAGATTTTCTTTCCATTATTTTGTTCAAGACAAAGACAATAAATAACGCCTTATAAAAGTTATTTGGATTAATCTAAGTAAGACTGAGTGAAACAATTATTTCCCTTTGCTTACAACATAATACAATAGGATAATTACAACATTTATACTGTCCTGGAAAGAGATTCATAATTCGGTATGCCAAACAAACAAAAAAAAAACCCAACAAAAAACACAAAACAAAACCAAACAAATAACAGGAAGCGCAATTAGCTTGTAACCAGGCAAAATTCAAAAGACAGCCAGATGCATCCCCTACACAAAACACAGAAGTGCCTCAGAAACTTACTGCAACTTTCATTTCATAGAATCATAGAATCATAGAATGGTTTGGGTTGGAAGGGACCTTAAAGATCATCTAGTTCCAACCCCCCTGCCATGAGCAGGGACACCTTTGTCCACCTTTACTTAAAAAAAACCCAAAACACAACAAACATTTATTGATTAAAGAAATCATGACACCAAAGCTGCTACTTTTGTGAATCAGAACAGGTCTACAGCTACAATTACGACAAAACTTAAGAAACACAGATACTGGATTAATCAAGAATCAGCAAAAGATTACGAAACAAACCTTGTACATTCAATTAACGTGACTTTTAGTCGACCTTCTGTTAAAAGAATATCCTGTATGCAGAGGTCTCGATCTTCATATTCATCAGGTGGCAATACTTGAAATGGAAAAAATGGCTTGAACCTGAAAAATATGGAAGAGCCATATCTTAATTCAAATGCTGTAAATAACACTAACATACAGAAATAAAAAAGGTAATATGTTTACAATGAATCTTTAACACTTCTAAAGAAAAATACTAGCATTTCTACATAGTCATTGGTCAAAGGAACAAGTAGAAGCTACTACAGCTTTTTGAATATAGAAAATTGGAGAATAGATAAACAAAGATTGCTTCACAGGAACAGATTATTTGAGTTCTATTTACTAGGGCAGATAATTTTGAGAAAGGGGGAAGCTGATCAAATCACAGAATATGTTTGATTGCAAACATGACTTCACACAAGAGTCCTTTTGCAGTAAATATCTTACCAGGTCTTTTAAGTTTTAAGTTTGTCTGCATAAAACATTACAGTATTGAAAGGTGAAAGTGTACTAAAAGCCTAAAGCATCAATTTTTATGACACTGCTGTACTGATGCATCCTAATAAACAGTTCACTTCAGTTATACAGATCAATACTTCTCTCATAATGTGAAAAACATTCAGTTACTCTTTTCAGTCAGTCTTCTTGAATTAAAATATAAGACACAGGTATTCTAAATATTTGACCTTGAGCTTTATTTCCCTCATCACAGCATGTGATTCACAGGAAAAGCAGCTCATGTTCAAGATACTCAGTGTTTTACAACACGTTATCTCACCACATAATTCTCTTTGATTAGGATATGCTGAGTTATAAATACTAATTTCATTTTTAAGTGATAGTTGGACACAGCCATGATCTGAGAGGAGGAAGGAGGGGGAGAGGCCGCACAGCTGCAGCCCCATCACATGGCAGACACACACATCTAACGGCAAGGGCCACAACCCTGCAAATCAAAAGGTATCATGGAATCTGCACCAGCATTTCTATAAATTATTTGAAAAAGCACTAGCAGGGTATTCCTTCTTTCCATTTTTATTTATTGCTCTCACTTCCCAGCACTGCTCCATGCCTTGGTTTTCATCCTCTGTCACCGACACAGCCTCCCAGTAATTATTTCTGATGAGAAGACTCACAAATAGCAGGACATGAGCACCAGTGCCTGCAGGATGTATCTGCCATTTCATGAGAAAGAAGCCTTTCATAAGTACTGTTTGCTCAACCATCAGAGGCATCTGCTTGTCACATTCGGAGATCACAATATGTTCAGGAAACAGTCACACGGATCTGAACTGAAGAGTTTCAGAAATTCAAATAACTAATTAAGCGCCCTTTAACTGTCGGCACACTCTTCGGGAGGGAGCTCAACACACTGATTCGAGACACTTCAGTTCTGTACAAGCATCAGCCTTGTACAAAGCCATGAGAAAGACATTTCTTTTGTTCTCCTTGTGAATAAATAAAACTCAACACTCCAGCTATTTTCCTGAAATCCAATTAATCTTCTGACTTTAATTTGGTTCCAAGTTTCTCCCTCACTAACTCCTTCAGCAAGAAAACCATTTTGAAATTGCTTGAGAAAAAAAAAAAAAATCAATTTTAAATACTTAATTCCTTTTTTTTTTTTTTAAGTCTGTGTATGAAAAACATGAAGCTATTAAATCATACTAGCAATGGTTTAGTATTATGATCATACCATAAACAACCAACTCAAAATACGTCTTGTGCATGTACTATCTGGTCTGATTATTTTACTCATGATCTTCCTTTATAGTTCTTGAATTATTAAAGAAACAGTAAGTGTCACAAGGGTAGGAAAAATACCACCAAAATGACCCCACTATTTTCACTCTACATGAGTTACTGACACTTCAGGGCCTGGCCACCATCACAGCACACACCACCTCATACCTTCCTCACTTTAAGCACAAGCAAAGGTACCCTGTTCCTTTTAAGAATGATTTTTACCTTCATCAAAATACAGATTTAGCTCAGATTTTGTTAGGCAAAAAAAGAAAAGTTAGGCAAGCACACTGGAAAATAATGCCAAGTTTTGAGTGAATAAATACTTGGGGTTTTTTTTCAGCACAAATAAACAACTTTTCACTTAGTACCAGCAACTGCCCATATACCTTCTCCCAAAATCTCTTAAAAAAAAAAAAGGGGGGGGTTCCCATGGAAAGCTTAAACTAATGACCACCATCAGCAGCCTCAGTGTGCTACTGAAACAGGATTTTTGAGAGGGAGGAACAAACAAAGAAAGAGGATCCAATAGGTTACCATCACCTCGTAGAATTTCTGCAAATGTGAAAAAAAGTGTTGGTATTGATAAGGTCTTTCCCTTACATATACCATAAAATAGTCTGCAGGCTATTTAACAAAAACACAAACCTGGACAAATCTATTTTTAATACTCAAAATAAGAACAAAACAAAAAAGCAAAATAACAGACTAAAATATTTCAGTAAGGGTGCAGACATATCTACCTACATATTCAAACCAAAAACATCATCTCTCAAATAACTTCAGAACAACGTGTGAGGTACAGCACACACCACAATCTTTTGCTGCAGCATGGAATGATGAAATGATCCTCAGAACACACCACTTTTCTTCATAGACTAAGACATAATGTTTATTATAATTTTGATTTCTATTTTCAAAATAGACTTTTTAAAAAAATTAATACAACAATGAATTAAAGAGGAAAAAATTCTAAAAATACCAATGCAGTTATACACAATGTGAAACATTTAACAGAATATGCAGGACTTTGTACAGCATTAGTTAAATTTTCTACAAATACAGGATTAAAAAGCAGTCTCAATATAGTTTTTAATTCACAACAAGTGTTCACATTCACATTCTTCCCACTGCAACTAATTTGAAAAATTCTTAGCAAAAAACTTAACACATTACCTATTTCCATTTGCATTAGCAACATACAAAGAGCTAAATATCCCACACCACATGCATTTTTAATGTGTAAGTGCTGCTCTGAAGCCTTCCTATTTTATAACACAGCACTTAGCTATTTAAGGTAATTTTCTGAGAGTTTGTACGTTTCCAAAATTAAACATCAGATAAATTACTATTTCAAGTAGATTTCAATTACATATCAGGTAAGTGAACTCTTGACAGACTACTGAAGTACAAGATAACCCAAATTTATTTGGAAAGACTTTCCTACTGGGAACTGGTGAATTAACACAGACCCAGACAGCGACGGTAACACGGCGAGACTGTTCCCTTGTGTCGTAAAACCACGAGCAGTCAACCTGCAACCCACGCACGTAACCGAGTCGGGCATCGTAGGTTCTCCCATCTATTTCCAGTGGCAGGGAAAGCCCATGAGCTACCTTACCTTTCAAAAACACAGTCACCAGGGCACTCTGAGGAGTGCATTCTTACAGAGCCATCACTGCTGCAATTTTGTTCTGTCTAGCAGGAGCGCAGCAGAACAGCAACGGATGTTCTCTCTCCTCTGGGGAGAAGCCAGATTCCCCAGCTCTGCAACGTTTAAATTTCCTGCTTGAAAACAAGCATGTTGCTAGACAAAATGCAATGGTGAAATTTGTTACATAAAGCATTTACAGTAAGGACAACAAAATACACTTTTAATAGGAAAGCAAAGCTGTATTTCATCTCATTAAAGTACCAAGAGTAGGCTTTTGGCTAATAATGCCACATAACACAATTCAGTGAGTGAGAGGAGAGATGAACTCTGTTCCCCAGCCCTGCAGACTACAGCACCTTTGGTGATTCAGTATCTTCCTGTCCCAAACTTTCCTATGTAAAGGAGAGATAAGTTTCCTGTCATCCTGGGTTCATTATTATAATACAGAACTTCCTTGATTAAATGGCTTGTGTAAATAACCTCTCTGTAACTTCTGTAATAGCTTTAAGAATGTATTTTGCTTACCTTCTATTGTTTAGCCTATCCTTACAGAACAAAAAGTCCAACAATAAATACCTTACAGAAATTCATCACACTGATGAAGAATTAAAAATGTGTAAGCCTGTATAAATCCTGACAGTAAACTAAATGCCTCAGTTAATCTCAGCTGGTCTGTGCCCTCATCACAGCAGCCGCCTCAGGATCTGGTCAGTTCTGGTAGGTTCCTCCTGTGAATTCAAAGCTTTCAATTCACAAACTCTGAACAAGAAGAAAAAAAAAAAGTGGTTTCTATTTGGCTGTCTAGATTTTTAAACACTCACTCAGTATTTCCAGCTCTCTTTCTTGACTTTGACTAGTAACCAAAAACGCTAGTGGGCCTCCGTCAGTGGAGAACAAACCCATAACAAATGGTTCGCAGTAGGTCCATTCACTGCTGCAGCCCCAGAAAAAGGTTGTTAAGATGCAATAGTGGTGTGGGGCAATCTAGGAGTTGCTCCTGACAATACAACAGTTGAGAAAATGTTACCAAAAGGTACTCACAAGAAAGTGGTACCTTTTTAAACACTGCTGAGCAGTTAGGAGGTTCTCCAAGGCAGGTTTTCTTTGCATCTCTATTAGATTCCTTTCAGGCGGGATCTAATGCTGCCATCTCCTTATTCAGCAAGGTCACAAATCCTCGACCTACAAAGCAGGACTACACCATCTCAATCCATATATCTGAAAGCCTCCTTTTCAATTCCAAACCTGTTGAAATGATACTAAACAACTATCAGAAGTAAGAGAGATTTTGCAGGGAAGACAGTTTACTGTTTTTAAACCACATTTATTAAACCTTTGTGAAACTCTTCAAGAGGAAGAAAATAGGCACATTATACCTACAGTAGAAAAAAAACCACCAAAACCACCTTATGCCCCTGCTCCAAAATCCTGCTTGGATATGTCACACTTAAAATATCAAAGTTTTTAAAAGTGGCTTATATTAGATGCTTATAGTGCCTTTTCAATTTGTTTTTAAATTATCAGTCTCCCTCCTCAAACTGATCATCTTATTTATCCAGAAGTCTAAAATTCAAATAGCACACTTAAGAAAATGTTAAAAAGCAACATTTTAAGTTAATAATATGAAGAGGAATAGCCACTAATCAAACTTAATGTGAGATTTTAGCAAGTGAAAAAAAAAACCAACCTGTAAGAACAATATTTAAAAGAAGTTGTCAAGTAGTAAAAGTGTTTCTTGACAAATAACAGAAGACACAAAAAGCAAAAAAGTCATTTCACATGAGGAATCAGGTTAGATGATTATACTGAAAGATAATTAAGATAGAGCTACTCAATTAATATACAAGATTAAAGTTATACTCTAAAATAGTATAATACTGAGCTCTTCCACATACAAAGCACAGCAGAAATGTTTGCAGACACTGCATGCAGTCAGGATGTCTCCTTCATACAAAAAACCTCTACACTCCATTCACACCATATTGCAGAGTCACTTCAGTGACTCATTTGCTCTCAGCTCATCACCACTTCACTCAAAGTCTAGAGCAAAATTGTATCTGGAAAAAACCAAAACAAAACACTAAAAAACAACCACATAACAAATCAAGTTTGTTCCCTGCATTCTGGGTGACTTCAGAGCCTGAACACCACTATCCTTCCTTCCCTCCTTCCAGTTGCCAGTTCTGCAGAGGAGGAACTCACCTATTTGGAACAAGACTAATTCAGTGGTTTTGTTTTGGAAATGTCTGACTTCTATTCGCATTAATTTATATTCACTATTCTATGATGATTGTTTTGTGGTCCTTAAGCCAGCTTTTAACAGAGGACAGGAGTCTTTTATACTTTAGTTTAGTTTAATTAACCTATTACCTAAATTAACTGCTCCCACCAGTACCCACTTAACTACAATAATTTTACTTGCATGAAGAAATCTATTAAAAACTAGGGAAAAAAATACCAATTTATCTGTCCAAAGATGACCAAGCACTTACGTGTTTCTGTTCATTGCTGCTGTTAAGAATATCCAGAATTATGGTACAAAAATAATTGTTAAGGGCTAAATACAGACAGGAGCAAACTGCAAAAGCTCTCAGTAGTCCATTTCAAAATTGGAGAAGCAGAAGGACTTACAGCTTCATTTGTAAATGCAGGAGGCAGCTAGGATTTGAAGAGCTGTTGCTAAGTAGTGAGAAAACACTTTTCTAGAGTAAGTTCTGGAAAAAGTTTTAAATTATTCTCTGGTTTTATAAAGGAAGTTTTAAGATGTAAAGCAGTGGTCTAAAAATTACTGGATATCTGTTTAAGACCACCTTAATAACTTGTAGTATATGAATTCAGTGCTACTCTACTGCCATAAAGTACGAGTAAACATTGTCAGGCTTATGAGGTTTTTTTAATCACGTTACATTAACTGAATATTTAAACCTTAATAAGACAAAAAGAGACCTTAAATCTCAGAAGAGCCCACCAGCTAAAAATGCAAGTATCTTCAGCATAAAGCTACTTTGTACACATTGCAAATCCGAGAGTTTTGATTACCACTCTAAGTAAAAATTAAATCAAAATCTAAACTCAGACTGTTTAGTAAAACATCAATTTACTTCTGTCAATGCTACTGTATGTGAAGACTTCAGTACCAAAAAATACTTTTAAAATAATAACTGCTGAATTTATTTTCAGTTTGGGGAGTATTCAAAAGGTCGACTAACTACAGAACAGAGTCATTTTTAGATTGCTTTTTTTAACTGATTCACAGAAATACCAGTCATGTGCTTGTAAAGTGTATAAAATTTCAAAAACAGCGATTGACACCAGATATTTTAAGACATAAAGCAGTCCTCTGTTCTTACACTGTATGCAATTTAAGATGAAGTTTACTTCTACAAAAATTCTAAAATATCACAACCCACTCCTAAAAAGGCATGATCACATTAATAAGATTTTTCAAGTACTTCTCAGCTAACATTTAGGCTTGCTCGGTATTACAATGCAAACAGCTTATTCTTCACACTGAAGATGTAAAAATGGAACTCATCCTTATTTTGAGACAAAAAAAAAAGTATTTTAAAAAGAAAAATACCACCATTGTAGATTTTGCAAAAGCAATTCTTCAGCTTCCACTGATTTCAGAGGAGCAAAGCTACAGAAGTGTGTCAGTATTCACATCGGGGGGACTTCAGTAATTCAAACTACACTTATTCAGTAAACAAATGTACTAATTTCAGCTTTACTCACACCCATGAAAATCTGGCTTACAAAACAACATTGAAAACATCGCAATAAGAGAGTAGGTTTATTTTCTAGGAAATTTTATGGAAAACTGCAAATCCATTTTAGCACTCCACCCACTGTTGCAGGATGTTCCGCCACAGGCATGTGGGAGGCTTATACACACAAGTTCTCAATATATGAACAGTCTCTTCTTAAATTGACCTCAATTAAAAAAAAAAAAAAAAGCAGGGATTTTATTATTAGGTTCGGTTTTTTCCTTCAAAGATGTTTCACACATTTCCAGATTCTTAAACTAAAGTCTTATTTCTTTACAGTGATACCAGTGCCTCTGAGGCATATCTCCAATCACACACTCAAAACAAGCACTTTTAAAACTTTAAGACCCACTATACAAGGACAATTAAAACAACAAATGTAAATAGTCAAGTAGCTCCTTCCAAAAAGGATAGTATTTTTTGGGTTTTTTTCCTGTTTCTGTGACAGAAGCCAGTGTAAATACAGCCAGGAGACTCACCATTGCTACCTCTATTAAAATAGCCACAGGTGGAAAAAAAAATATATATATCTTGAATCAGGCTTATCAAAACTACTTTCTTATCAGCACAAGATCAATCTGACCATGCATAGACTTTTTGCATTTTAAGAACACTAGTTTCCCAAATTCTAAATGCCATAAATACTGAAATATCTTAGTTAACTCAGTGCAGTCGATGCCTGTTTGATCTCCGAGTTTTCACGTGTTTGGTTTTTAGATTGTATGTGACCTAGCTGAAGTCAACTGTTGGTTCAAATTAAGAGAAAAAGATCCAAATCCTGCTATATTTCAGCCTCAGACAGGACAAAGACAAAGCCTGAATCACCATGGCTCTGCTCCAAGTGGGACAGAAGATACAGAATATGCTCTTGTTCACATAGAGTTGGAAGAGAGACAGGTATGGTTCAGCAACCACACCAGCAAGCAGCTTTTAGGCATTCAATGAGAACAACAGCAAGAAAAAACAACCCCCAAAAATAAACAAATCCAAGCCACCCTAAAACTACCTTCAGCCAGAGACTGGTACCAGTAACTGATGCTAGCAAAACGCTAGCTTCTTCTCACTTCAGCAATATATTCTCTCATAAGCAGGTCCCATGTCTCTCTACAAATATCATCTCTCTGCAGTCCTGGTCAGAGGAAACAATGTTGATGTTCTAATAGAAGTTTAAGGTCTGTACATGGCTTGTTCATTGAGCTCAAGAGTTTTAATCCTCTGCTCTAAACACTGGCCTACGTCCATATGAAAACTAATGACAACCTCTTAGATTGCTTAGACAGAAAATGCCTGTCTCGCTGCTGAAAACAGTTTCTGGCAGCTGTAAACCAAGAGTGAAAAATGTATTTGTATCTGTTCTGAATTCCAGACACAATAGCTTTCCAAGGTTTATCCTCACTTCTCCAGTTAGGTTTAAAAATGCTTGAAGTACAGAAGCTTCTCCTCAACCTACATTTATCTAGTCCCTTCTGACAAGACAGAAAATGGCCCAATTCACACCCATAAAGTCTTCCAAAGCGGTGAAGACAGTTTAGCTCAGGATTAGTAGCACCACTTTGAAAGCTGAGATGACTGACAGTTCACCTTAAAATTGTAAAGAGCAGAAATTAAGGATCAGTTTTACAGACAGCTCAGCTATTCAGATGGTGGGCACAGACGGGGACTGGGGACACACCATGGCACATACTTGCCAACTGTCCCCCAAGCAAAGGTGTCACCATTTGTGAGTCACAGCATTTATTGATGGGCCCATACTGCAAACAAACAGGATCAATTAAGGAAGCAGCTCAGTCTGGATGGAACCTGTGGCAATCCTGTGATTCTGACAATCAAATCTAGGAGGGGCTTGTGAGATTAACTAACAGGAAGGATTCCGGCACTTGGCAAACCCTGCATCATTGATGGCAAATTACAGTGGGGATTTGGGATTACATTTGAAATAAACAACTGCTCAAATTACCATAATCTTCTCCCACCATCCCCATAATGAATTTGGGTATTTCCTCTAATTTGCCCTTCTTTCAGAGAAACAAAAAAAGGAAAAAAATCTGAGTTATTGTTTTAAAACAATACCACTGACTAACACTGCTGTTCCCACCCCACCTCCCCTTGTAATCCACTGGGCTCTTTGCTTGGCAACATTAGAATTTGTTTTGTTTATTCCACCATACTGTATTAAGTTTTGTTAGCAAGTATGCAGAGTTATTCTTAAAAAAAAAAAAAAAAACAAACTGTTGAAGTTTTCAGAATTAAATTGTGTCATTTCCACTTTTTAATTGCTGAGGAATTATTCACCAGGCCAGATCATTCACAGCGGTGATTCAAACACCATCATGAAGCCTTCTGCCATGTCACTGCAAGCCTATGATCTTCAACTTCTACTCTTCCTATTTTAGCTCAGGGAAACAGGAATAATGGTTTAAGTCATTTACTACACAAGTGACATTCATGTAAAAGTCCATTTTGGTTCTTACTAAGCGATAGCTTACATTTAAAACAATATATAAATATATTTGACAAGATTTTTTCAAAGGTTTTTGCATCACTTAAAATATTTTACATATATGTAAATTAGTTATTTTAAGTATTAGTGTCTTCATTTTAGCAAACACATAATCTTGTACTTAATGCCCTTATAAAAGCAGATTGTAGTATTTGTACACATTTCTTTCTGAATGGGCATTTTTCATAACTGTTGCCGTTAGAATCAATACAGGGAAATATATTGAAGCTTAGCATTAAGACTAAGTTAAGAAAGTCAGGAACAAAGTATGTAAGTGTTATTATTTCCATTAGATATCCACAGATAATTTTAAAATATTGAATAGAAATTAAGAAATAATTTTGTAAATTTACATCTCAAATCGTCCCTGTAAGTTTTACAGTTAAAGCAACAGAAAATTGCTTAAAAAACCCCCAAACATATTCCTAAATTATTATCCCAATTTGATGTCATGCTAGTCATATCTGGCAATTAATTACTGTCTTTGAGTATGTGTAAATGCCTGATTAACTCTATCATCGGCTGATCTCTGTAACACACCCTTTACTGCAGACAGATTTTTATGACATCTGGTAAGTTTTCAAAAAATGTGAAAACTGTTCTGCTGTAGTAGGATCCCTGTATTTACATGAAACAGCTTTAATGGAGAAGGCTGGGTGCCCTGCTCCTTACAGACTGTTCCACTGAACCCCAGCATAGCTGCAAGCTGAACAGGGGAATGAAGAAATTATAAAGCTAAATTGTTCCCACGTAGTTTTAAGGCTAAAAATGAATTACAACAGCTAGTGGGGAAAAAAAATAATAAAGTAGCTCACCACAGCTCAACTTAGAGTTGAAAACAATTTCTGCCTTTCTCTCGTCTCACAAAAAAATGAGGATTGTCCTCTTTCTTTTCTTCTCTGTTACACCTCACATCTCCTGGGCAGTTTTCATAGCTATTTACGGCCACAGACAGGTCTGAAATGCTGCCAGGCTCCAGCTGGGTCTTGCACTGAACAGAGCTGCACTCCCAGGTCCTGAGAGAGCTCACTAACCTGGGCAGGACTCCACAAGAGTAGTAGTCCTTCCAGAAAGAAGAGTCCTTAGGGAAGCAGATGCACCCAAATGGCTTTGGGCAGGTGTGATGCAGAAGTCTGAGCTACCAAACCCAACACAGAACATACCCAGTTTGCTGGATAGAGCAATTTAGAAGCACTCGCAATCCATGACAGCGCAAACACAACCATTTCACTGTCAGCTGGACACTTTAACTGTACTGTAGAAACTTTCTTTGCAACACAAAGATATCTGTCAACTCAAGTCTTCAGTGCAGATTCTTTTCACTAATTTACTAGATATGCTGGTTGGGATCACTGGACACTGTGAAGGTCTGAATTCTCACCTACATTCGACTGGCTTGTGAAACAACTGCGATTTGTTAAACAAGGAAGGTAAATAATAACAGGAAAAGTGCCTGAAACTTGTGTGGATCTTACTCATGTCTCAACAAAGCTGAGTGCCATTCCAGCAGTAAATTCTTTAGCTTAACCAGAAACTCAGTGACTGCAGAAGAAACTACTCAAATAATTTATAAATTCTGTGTTCAGTTTAGTATGTCACAATTAACCCAACAAATGTTTATAAAATAATGAATCCCAAATCCTCTTCACACAAACTGGCATCCACACTCATTTCCAAAATGAGAATTTATCCACTCTTATGAACAAGCAAACATCAAAACAAACACTTTCAGTAGAGCATTTTTTCTTAATTATATAAAATATTGATATTGATGTATCATGCAGAATGGAACTTGCTCAAAAAGCTAATTGTTCCCAGCTAACATTTATAATAATGAATCATTGCTTTCTTCTGGACAAAAGCACAGTTTGAGATCATCATGCAAAGGTTTTTGTAGTTCTGCAATTAATGGATTTTAGCAGACTAGGGTGGCACAAATTATCTATTAAATTAACAAACCACATCTGTATATAACAATCTCTCCATAGTAATTCTAGACAATAAAGCTTATTAATCCTAGAAGAAGTTTAAATTTAAAAGTATCTTGCCATTCTCTAAAGAACAATAATATCAAGAATAACCAAGTGTTGAAAGAGTTTTAAATCAAACAAGTGTGAACATGAGCTGTAAACACAGGAGCGTATCGGGTGACTTCAGGCAATCTCTGCAGGAAAAAAGAATAAGCAGTTCCCCATAAAAACCCAGAAACATGAAAGGGTGAGGTCCAATGGTGAAATCAGCAGCCTGAGACTAAGCTTCACCATCAGTGGAGCACCACACTGTTCCACCACACTGATTACTAAAACCTGCTGTCCTTATCCAGGCTGCTTATTTAGTAGCTTTCTGATCGAGTATTATTTGCTAATAAAAATATGAATTATTTCACATGCTTAATATATATAAAATAGGTTCTACCATAGACTCGTAGATTTTGACACCATATGAGCTACCGAGAGCTGTATTAGCTACCCATTTTTACATTTATTAGCTGGTGATTTTCATGCCTCTGTTCCGTGAAGCAAATCTCCTTCAAGGAGAATCCAGTGTTCAGTTTTGTGTGACAGGTAGGGAACATCAGTCACACTATCTACCCACAGAAGCTAAAAATCATAATACAGTCCATAGAAGGTGATCCAGAAGACCCAACTCTAGTGCTTGAACACAGCTACCTGCTCCAAGAGACAGGCTCAGAGCCAAACTCGGACATTTGTTAGATGCCTATAGTTCAGTAACGTGATTTAACTCCTATACACCCTATACTTACTTTGAAATAAGTTACCTTTCAAAAAATAAAAAGTATTACTGCTTATTTCATATTTTATTTAAAGTAGTTGAAAGCAAAACAAATTCTGACAACTGAATTAAAAAAAAAGTATTTGTGTTCTCACTGAGCAACGAGATCAGCTTAAATGTTCCAGGTCAGAGTTCAAATGACTAGAAACACAAAGTCTCAATGCTAGTGCATGCAAAACACCATGAAGTATCAAATCTTACCAGATTTCAGAGCCTTCATTCACTATCCACATCAAAGAAGTTCACTGCAGAACTAAGATCAAGTATTTTTTAAATACAAAACAGCAAAGGTTAAATTAGGCATTTTTCTTTCCATTATTATTGCACAAAGAATCTTTTATATACTGCTTCGAGTAAGAGAAGTTGAAGAAGGTTTTATTTTCCTGTCAGACCAATTAACTTTACTGCTGATTGGATTACTATCTGCAGCAAATACAAACAGTAATCACCAAAACTTATTCTTTTATGTCTTCATTCACCTCTCCTTCCAACTAAGATCTTTTTTTTGTCCCCAACTATACCTCTGGTTTCCCAGTTTGTTCACTAATCCATCTCAAGTCAGTGGTGTATTAGCTCCTCACCCTTGAAGGTAAGAAAAGAAAATGTAATATTTGTTAACTAATCATAGGAAAAAAAGCTCACTCCTAACCTGAAAAGGATACCACCTGTATACTGGGAGATGTCCAGTATGTAGCTCGTCATTCATTAAATACGACTGTATAAAGAAAAAGTTTCCAACTGGCATATTTTCAGAATTAGATCTTTCCAGCATGAAAGCCCATGAAGTGCTGGAGTAGGGGAAGAAGACTAAATGGTTTCAAACACACTAGAACCAATAGGGTTTGAACTTGCTATCTACACAAGGAGATTTACATACATACTTTGTACCAAATACTTTCATTTAATCTGAAGAAACATATATTTAGTGAGAATGTATGTCTGAGACAGACCACTCCCAAAATAAAGACAGTAAAAACCTCTGCACTGCAAGAAGCTTCTTTCTACACATACTTGCAGAAAATACTTAATGTTCTGGGGTTTGGTTTTGTTTACTGTGTGTTAGGTCACCTATAGAACCATTTATCTAACTGCTGTATGGTATGAATAAGAAAAACTACTTATCCATGCAGTACAAAGATAATCTTCCAAGCATGAAACTACTGTCTACAGACAGATCTACTGATTCCTGTTCCTTTGCCATTAGCTGAATTCTTTGTGCTGGCATCATTCAGAGCATTACCTCTCTGGAACAGGCTGAAAACCCACAAGTATCACAGTGCTGCTTCACCATCAGTTTTTGCAGTGCAGAAAAAGACTCCAATCCTGGGGATTTTTTAAAATGCTTCTGTATACTAGATTTTTGCACCTAGAATAGACATGCTATTAAAAAAGGGTAAAAACCCCTCCTCTTTCAGCAGCAACAGGAAAGAGAACTTCAAACAGGAGAGTCTTACAGATTTATCTAGTAAGAGAGATTCATATCACAGCTACAGTAGAAATCCACTCAGGAAAACAATCTCCATATCCTCTCCCTTTGAGGAAGCTGTAGAGAAAGGATGTTATCTCTGCTAGCTGCTGATTTCTGAAGTTAATACGTGCTCACAATCCCAAGCCCTATGATTATTTCTGGTACTTGTGAGTATAACCTCATCATATGAATAATACACACTTCTAAAAATTTTATACTTTCTCCAATACCTCTCTTACCATATCATGAAGTCATTTCTATTATAAAACACACTTCAAATCAATAGCTACTTACATTACTTCTTACCTTAAGTTTTGCCAAAAATAAGAAAGTGCTGTGCAACTCTCAAATCGCATTCTATAATGGTAAATTAGGCTTGTCTAATGGTTCTTCCCAGTGAAATTCAATATAGCCCCAGCTTCCAAATAAAGCATAAAACTATTTAACATGACTAACTATATTGCAAATGATCAGTGCCAAGGATAATTCATGTTGGAAGAGACCTCAGGAGGTCATCTAAATGCCTGATAAAGAAATGTTAGGAGTAATCCTTTGTGAGATTACTTCTAAAATAAAGTTATTCTGCTCCCTTGCAGCATGCATTAAATTAAAGCAAAATATAGTTTCTCAAACCAGTTAGTGTCAATTTAAAATGCTAGCTTTTTTTAATTTAACAAACTAAGAAACCAAGTGTTCTTAAAATACACAGAACTCACTGCTTAGGCAATACCTAATCTGCTTAGAATCTAAACGGATGAACTTGCAAGACCTTAAATTTAGAAAAAAAAACAGCAGCTGTCAGATTTTTTACATCATTGATTAAGAAATACCAGGAAATTAAATTCTGGAGGGAAACTAGACTGCAAGTACTTCCTCCTCACCCTTTCCATACACACAAAGGGCTTTGTATCATCATTATGGCAAATTCTATTGTTATTGTCTAGAAAGAGCCCAAAAACCAAAGCCTATGCAAAGCGAGATCAAGTCCTGTTCCAAACAAAACTACAGCTGACTGTCAAGAATAGACTAGACAATACAGCATAATTAGTGTACCTACATACCTGACGTGATGGGGGGGGAAGATATCAAGGTCACCACCAATAAGCAGCTTAATACTAGGTTAATGAGCAAGGCACAGCTCATTAGAGAGCTAACAGAGATGAACCTGTGACCACTGCAATAGCACAAGCAAGCAAGGAGACAGAGACCTGAAATAATCCTTAATACGTGTGTTTAAATATTAAACACACTATGGCAATGCTAGAAACAACCACTCAGTGTTAACCACTTGATCCTACTATTAAATGGACATAATATAGAAAGTTAAAACCAACATAACCAATGTCTGTAGTACTATTTTTAAAGAACTATTTGAGTGTATACAATGAAAAACCGAAGGTTTTTTGGCCAACTTGTCTTAGAACTAAAAAAGGTGTAATTTCACAGCTAATTCAAATCAAAATAAAGTTATGGAGTACATAGAGCCAAATAAATGATACCTGTAATTCCTTATTGCTTTACTGAGGTTCAGGCTAGTTATAAAACAAAATATCTTGACTCATAGTTATTTAGTTTCTCAAGAGTCCACCAGAACTCAGGTATATTGGAGGAAAAAAGAAAAAAGTTATTTTAGATCTTCCCCACATCTGAACAAGAAACTTCTGACAGACCAGAATGTTTTCAGCAAAGCTGTTTGCATTTCTATTACAAAGCAACAAATGCATTAAGATTAAAGTCAACTATAAAAAGTAGTAATTCTTGGCACTATCAATTGAAATGCACAAATTCTTTATCAATGGTGACTTAGAAAAAAGCCTACCATTCACTGCATTTTACCAGCAGCCTTGCTTCCAAAGATTTAACCAAATTCTACTCTATGAGATAGCAATCACCATTCAAGAGCACAGCAGCTTCAAAACAGGGTGTTTTGCAAGACAAACACATTTCTGAAAGAGCCAAAGAACAGTGATTACACACTATTAGAATAAAACACAAATTACTACTTATTTGTTTAGACATAAAGTGCATCACTCCTTTTTCAATTAGTAGGCAATGGCTTTTATGGAGAAAATTGTACATAAAATGCCAGGCAAACTTTAAAATGCACTTAATAGTCTACACTGCCTCCCCTCACAGACACTTAAGAGCACATCAGGAATGCAAGATGCCTTCTTCCACTTTCGAGCTACAGTTTGCACATCACACAGAGTCACTCCTAAGCAATGGATGATACAAACAAGACCACCTTACTAATCACTGCTTTGCTGCGTAAAATTTTGTAGGTAACTGGAAAGGATACAAAAGTACGTGTGTAGTGATTTGGCTGAAGCAACAGACAGCATATGTGTGAAGACACTATACATTTTTTAATGAGTATTTTATAATTAAATAACAAAGGAGGAGGAGGAGGAGGAGGAGGGGAATGTGCTTAGGGAAAACTCAGTTATAGGACGTTCAAAATTAACTATTGGCAAAAGTTCCCTTCTTGTGCCATTTGCTACCAAGTAATAACCCCTAAAAGTTGCCTGATACAAAATACAAAGAAAATGGCATATTTTAATTTTTAAAGCTACTTAGCATCTTGAAACAAGATAAAAACTCCTTTGTGGACTTCAATCTGGAAGCTAGCAGGGTAACAAAGTGCCCTTTTTAACCAGTTGAAAAGAGAGCTCCTCACACTCCAAGTGATTCTGTTTACAAGGTTGTAATTACTGCCATTCAGAGATTCATTCACAAAGTTACTTGAGCAAGAGCAGGAAGACATCAAAAAGGTTTTGAACTACACAGGGAAGCAAATACTGATTATGTACTTAAACAAAAGGCATACAGGCCATAGGAAAAGTATGGAGAAAGGATAAGCACATTCCCTGTAGATGAGAAACTGTTAAGCTTTAAATAAGGTAACAGGTTATTAAAGCCATTGTGAAACTCTCCTGACTCCTTCCTATACATTCTTTGCTAAGGAATATATTAACATACCATAATCCCAAGCCAATGTATTCTTACAAATTCTACTAAAAATAACAAGTTTTGCATTTTATCAGCAGGGGGCTGATTTTCCAAATCAGTTTTCCAGACTGTCTAAACCATAATGTCTCAGTTTTGCCACCATTTAAGAGTGTATTGTTATGACTCAGCTGTTACCAAGCGCTGCTGTCTAGGGATTTATTTGCATAAATTCATCTGAGACACGCTGCTGGAGAATACGTGTTTGCAGTCTGTGCTCCACAAAACCTGGGCAACTCTGGACAGCTAAAGGTTCCCATGCAGGGACCTGTGTTCCCACTTGAAGCTTTGAAGGCAAAGTTCCAGACAGTTAGGACAACAGTGACCCAATCTTCCTTCCTTAAGACAATTTAATGAATGCACATTAAGCTTAGTGCCCTGCCTTCCCCCTTCACACAGTGGTTCAGAATGAGATGTTCTGAACACAGCATAAAATTTAAAGGTCAAAAGCACCAAATACAGGGTTGGACACTGTTTCACTGAATATTTACCACTTTGTGCTACCAGCCTGCTATCTAGTGTGAAAACCAGCTAACCAATACGCTACTGTATTTCCCTCTGAAGCATTCACAAATTTACAACTCCTTATAACTTAAAGGGAACATTTTAAAATAATTTATGTTTCCTATATTGCTCTCAGTATCAGTGACCTTCTAACCTCACACTTCCACTCATTCAACTCCTGAACACTGCGCTCTGCTTCTTTCCTTATTTTCCCCTCCAATCAATCCCCTTAACATGCCAGTGGCTCACTCACGCCTCATCCATTCTTTCTGGCACAGGAAGTTTGAGAAATACATGGAAAATTCGCTACCTCTAACTAAGTGATGAGAGCACCCTCGTGATCAGGTGCATCTACCAGAGGAAGGGGGAAGATGTTTGTCTTCCTCTGCTGAAGGGGAGGGACACATCATCACTGGCTCTACAGGCATCCTGAAAACTAGAGTGTAAAGATCATTTGCTCTACTTGCTCTTTCTAGGTATGCCGAGAGTGCTCGCTCTGCACCATGACTGTGCTATCCCAGCCTCTCCTTCGGGCCCTTCTCCACAGTTAACAGCTTCAGTCTCTTTCCACCACCGTAGGAGAATGGAAGCAAACCTGCTCTTGACAGCTCCCCTGCTGCCCAGGCATTGCTTTCCAGAATAGAGTGATCCAGTGCCTCAGAATCTGAAAGGACCGCATTACTCAAAGAAACTACTTATTGCCCTGTCAGGGCTTTCCAAATCTTGGATATTTTACACATCCACTCTCATGAGAACTTGTATAAGTTTGATTGCAGAAGAACTAGCTAAAGGCTTTAAAAGTTACATCACTGCAAAGCTAATTACACTTCAAAATTCAAGTAGGCATTTGCAGTTACTCATCTCTGATGAATTTCAGAGAAAAGGCTTATTGCAGAAGAATGCAGTAAACAAAACAAAAATCCTTTCTTAACACGTAATATAAACTACAAAGAATAAACAAAAGAGAAAGAAAACACAGTATTCTAAGAGGTGTAAAACACAGGACAGAAAGGGAACGTGGTACTTGAGCAGTGGCAAGACATCCAGTATCTTTTAATCAGAAATGAGAGTGTAGTCAAAGTAAAGATGCCACTTGCCACTTCTGCTACAGGAATATCACTGGACATTTAATTACATTCGCTATATACTGCAGTTTGTGCTACAGCATGTGCATTTATAAAAGAAAACATACTATATCACAAAAAAAACACCCAAAGAACCAAAAACCCAAGAAGTGTCCTAAAGTTTTACTTCCCACAATAGTGGTAATAATTCTCTTATCAACTTTTTAGATTTCCCCAAAGTTACAGAAGAAATTCAGGAAACCAGAAAGGGGACACCATCTATCATGGGATCCCAAAAATATTCCCTAGGGAGTGAACTGTATCCTTTCTCACAGTAAGTAACAACCACCTTATCTCTACAGGTAAGCACAAGCCACAAGTCTTGCCCAGGTGGCTCACCAGTGGCAAGAGCTTGGGCAAAGGACACCCCAAACCCACACGCTGCCCACAGAGCCATCCTTCTACCTTTTCCAAAGCGGGATATTACTGTCCTGTCACTGGACACCTGACAGGATCCCAAAATTCTGATACCTACTAATTCTGCCATTTAGTTACACATAGTTTGGGGCACATCACAACCTCACTGTGCAATGGCTTCTTCACCTATTATAAACAGAAAACAAAGCTTTTGATATCAAACAAGCAATCTACAAGCACCCTTACTGCAGAATCACAGAATGTTAGGGATTGGAAGGGACCTCAAAAGATCATCTAGTCCAATCCCTAAAAGCAATCTATTTTCACCTATTAAGAGCAAAACAGCAATTCTAATGCCCACCATCCAAAGTAACCCTGAGGACACAGGACATCTTACCTGATTTTATAATTGGGTAAGGTGTGCTTGCGCTTAATAACTTTCTTGAACTGGTTGACAATGATGGAAGTGAGCTGAGGCATGGGCCTCCCTTCAAACTGAGACTTCACTTCAAAGAGTATCACAGGGTCATCCATAAAAGAGAAGGACCAGTGCGTGAAGGGCACGCGCGTGAAGACCAGCTTCAGCTTCCCCATCACCCGGGAGATCTTGACAAAGAGGTAGGCTGACTTGCCAAAGACCAGGTCGGCATCGATGGCCAAGTGGAAGCCACCATTGTACTCCAGGTCCACCTCAAAGCCCAGCTCCTCGGGGCAGCCCTCTTCGTTGCAGACCACCGGCCGAATGAGCTTGATAGCTTTGAAGACAGGCAGGACGCTGCCGAGAGAGACGTCCCTGAGGCTGAGCCCCTCCAACACCTTCCCCGTCATCTTGGCCTGGAGCAGCTCCTCAAACTCCACCTTGATCTTCTTGGTGACCCAGTTCCTGACCAGGGCCGTGTCCCTGAGCTCCCT
>NW_010294826.1:0-17413 GCF_000700745.2 Antrostomus carolinensis
CCGCGGCCTCCGAGCCGGGCGGATTAACGGGAGCTCCGGGATGGGGAGGATTAACGGGAGCGCTCCTTGGCCACTGCAGCCAGCCAGCCGGCCCGCCCGCAGCCACCCCTCTGTCGCCGAGGTGCTGTTCCCCCCGTCCGGCCCGGGAGCCCCGGCCCGCTCCCGAGCAGCGTGGGTCTGCAGCTTATTGCTGCCCATGTTGGTTTTTCAGCTCACATAGCAAATATGCCTGTCCTGCTGTGACTCACGGCCACAGCACTTTTTTATTATCATTATTATTTTTTTTTAATGTAGTAACTCGTCTTGAATGGCAAATATAATCGCAGCAGGCCTGTCGCTTGGGTTGCTTCAGTCTGTGCGGGAGGAGAGGCGAAGACTGCGTCCTCTGCCCTGATTTTCATACCTTCAGTAAGGCAGAGCCCGTGCGCTGTACGATGCAGCGAGGGTCTCGATGACGAGAGGTGGCAATCGCTTCTTCCAAATTAAAAAAAATACCTCTTTTTCCTAATGCTTTGGTGTCATCTCAGATACAGTAAACACAAGGATGTGTTACAAACAAGAGCACATAGGGTCTTGTCGAGGAGGAGTGCAATTCTGGAATATGTAATTAGTATGCAATGATGCTAATGAGTCAAACTAGAGAGAAGCATTGCTAGTGTATAGTGTTGGTGGGCTTTCAAAGCAGATGTGCTGGAGCGGCAGCAGGGAGGTATTTTGCTTTAAATGCCTTGCAGAGTTAATGGTGTGTAGGGGCTGCGCTGTGGGCATGGTCTTACTTTGTGGTGGAGAAAGAGCATTACTCTGTTTGAGAGGTTTTGGAGCCAGAACCTTGCTTACAAGTTGGAACTCTCCTAGGAAAAATGAATACTGACAGGAGTATTCAGAGCTAGACTTACCCCTATAGAGAGAGTACTTTCTGTTCTGCAACAGGGTCAGAGTGAAATTCATTGGGTTTTGGAGCAATTACACTCATGTCATATCAAGTGCTACAGATAAATCTAGTTTTTGGGCAGGATCAAACTCCAAAACTGCTATGACTAGTGCAGAGCTCATGCTGTTACATTGAGCCTTGGCCTAAAATTTTGGTGGCTTTAGAACAGCCTGAAAGGTTCTTGACTTGAGCAAGCGGCTGCTGGGCTTTTAATTAAAAAGCAGCAGCTCTGGTACGTAATTCCTGCATTCTGTTCATGGTACTGATAAAATTTTAGGCTTGCATTTAATCGTTTCGTTGGCCTGCGACTAGTGCAGCTGTAACGCTGACATAGGCCAGTGCTGCGCTTGCTGCTGACTTAATGACAGAAGCTTGAGTTAGATTTTGGGGTTGCCAGGAACTTTTGGGGTTGCCAGGGGTTGTGAAAAAGAGTTAAGTGGTAGCAAAACAATGAGATTTTGGCTTCACAGTTGGTGTTTCGGATATCTTTGTCCAGATGTGCCATTGGTAGGGAGAGATTTTTTTTTTATCCAAACAGATGTTTTGAACTAGTTATCTGTTTCTGGAAAGAAAATTAGTGAATGCTGAACCCGGATTTTCTTGCTCGAGGTTGCTGATGATATGCTGTGTTGAGTTTATTGCTCATTTTTTTTAGTTTTTTGTCTTGTTAATTTTAGCTTAGAATTTTGTATTAGAAGTAGGCCACAGAGCACTGGGCTTACGCTAGTTTTCCTAAAAGGAGTAGCTGGCTGCAATTCTCTAATGGAATTTTCTAAAGGTGTTTTTTTCATGATTGCAAAAATATCTTGTGCAGGCTTCTTGGAGATGTTCTTTTTGTAGGTCTTCGATGGAAATCATACCTGGTAGCTGGAAAATAACCTACTTATTTCTTATGTGTGTAGACAGAGGATCAAGCTGGGAGTTAGCTTTCCAACCATGTGATGTTAGATGAAGAGAAAACTTGAAACCTAAGTGAGCTGTTCAGGAAGGCATGTGGTACATGGTAGGAGGACCACGGTTTAAGTTCTCAAAGGTATTTCTCACCGTGTGCTGGAGCTTAAAATTTTGAGACTGAAACAAGCTACCGTCTGCATTTCTGCTGTTGGTTAGCTCTGCTTCCCTGTGCCCCCATATCTGTAGGAGTGTGCTGTGTTACACATTACCAGTTATTTCAGGGTTGCTGCTTCTGTCAAGCCTAAAAGAGAAAGACTGACATGAGGTGGATAGCCCAGTGATTTGGGCATTTAACTGGAACATGGGAAATGGAGGTGTGAATTCCTCCTGCAGTAAATACTTCTGGATGAGTAGTTCAGTGGTGGTGGCTCCAAAATAGTCAGCATCTGGTGATTGCTACCTGAGCTTTGGGAGGCAGAGTGTAAAATGAATCTATAGTGAATCCAGGTGAGGTGCCTGATCTCCAGCATGTATTCTGTGGTCTGTCTTCTTCTACCCATCTTTAAGGGAGGTTTTGTGTCTTGGTGTCTCAGGTGGACAAAGACTTGCAAGTCTTTATATTTTGGTCATGGCTGATTCTCCCAAGGCATTGCAGGACACACCTGAGTGCCAAAAGGGTGGCTGAGTTAGGTGCTGGAGTGCCAAAGTCCTCTTAGAGGACTTTCCCTCCCCCCCGCCCCGTTGGGCTGTGTCACATCCTTTTAAAACTGGCACTGATCTGTGCATGATACAGTACATGATGCTTGGGATTCTCAGTTCCTGACGAACTGGTTAAGAATTCTTGTGTGGATAATGTAGGATTTTAGGAAAGGGAAATAGAGATTTCTCAAAATCAGTAGCTTTACATACACAGTATGAGAATAGTCCTGTGTGCTAATTATGAAACAAATGTCTTTAAAAAGCATGTTGACGTTACTTTTCATCTATCAAATGTTCTTTTCTCTCTGAACAGTCTTTTTATGCATCTCTTGGAAAAAAATTAGAAGAGGAAAGGGTTTTAAAGACGGAGATATTAAATCAGCTTTTTAATACTTGATTTCAGATGTTATATTTATTCCTGATTTATTTGGGTTTTTATTTCATTTCTGTAATACTGGATACCTCTTGGTTCAAATGAGTGAGAAGTAAAGTTTGGATTAAGGAAAGTTTGGATTAATGACTGTCTTCTAAGATGGCAGCATTTCTTTATCATGCAATGACCAGTATATTTTCTGAGACACTATAGTTTTTGGTGTTTTTGAAATTGTGTAGCTTGCTTGTTGACGATTTTCCTGCAGGGAATAGTAAAGAAGGGAGAACACTTGCGTGCAAGTCTTGCACGTTGCATTGATTGCCTGTGTCTTGAGAGGTCTGTGTCTATCTGAGTTTAGCAAGTGGCTTAACTATTTGAGACTAAAGTGGAAAAATCGTGTGGCTGCTTCTTGTGCCCCTTATAGCTTCGGTTAAACTTTGTCTCGTATTTCCAGGCCTTCTGTTACGCATGAAGATGGCCATCTACCCTGAGCGTAGGGTAGAGCATACCTACCCTGATGCTTAATTGAAGCATGTGTAGCTCGTGACCTACATAGTTGTATAAACTGCAGCAATATTTAGTAAAGATTAGATGCTGGGTGGTTTATTTACAAGTCTCACATGTAGTTTGTCTCATATAATGAAAGGCAGAGAATGCTAAAATTGTGAGTGGAAGCTTCTTAGAACATCATACTGCTTTACATTTTACTCTTTGCATTTTTCATGAAATTTTAAATGATGTGACTTCATTCAAAATGGCTCAGCTTCCAGGAAAAAAATGAATTGGTGGCACAAGGTACATACTGTGTTTAAAAATAGAGCCCGAGTTGGAAATGCTGTTCATTTGAAGTATTTGATTTCATTTTAAAATTGAAGTTTGTTAGATGTTTTGTAAGAAGTTCTTCTTGCACATGAGAGCAGTAAGGGATGGTAAGGGTTTAGAAGAAACCAACTGGCAACACATTTTATTGGTGGAAAAGTATTTATTTGTTCCGGAGTAAACCATGTTACTTAGCAGTGTTAAGATCCTGACAGACTTGTTTTGCTTCTGGAGCCTGGGATGATCTTGGGTTTTGGACAAGATTATTAGTGCCAGTTTTGCTCTGAATTCATCTAAGAAGTCTGTTTGAATAGACAGCAGTAAAATGGTACTGGCTGGGGACTTATCAGAGTTCAATTCAGTTACGTGCTTGCTGTAGGATATCTTTGATCCTGGGAAAATTGGTCTTTCTGCACTTACCAAAGATAAAGATTTTTGAATTGGCCAGATGGAGAAAGCAAGGTGGTGACAGATGCAAGTGTATTCATGCATTTTCTCTTCTGGGGTTAAAGCTGTGCTGGATCACTTACTTTCCCTCACAACCTAAAAAAAAACCAACCCCCTTTGACATATTGCCACAGTACGTGCGTATTTGTGGATAGCGTTTTTTGACGGCTGAAGCCTACGCACAAAACTCTCACCATTTGAGCGAGTGCTCCGTTGTGTAACCCTTGCTACATCCATTCAAAACAACCCCAGCCCCTTTCTGCCCTGCTTTTGGACTGCAGTTGCTCAGAAAGGGACTTAAAAGATGTTTGATACACTACAGCTTATCTTTTTGCTCTTGCTTAAATGTAGCGTAGGCTTCCTAATGAACTACTTGATCTTGCATCATCAGAAATTTTTAATCAATGTGCAGTGTTGCTGGAGACTGTTTGCACAAGCTAAACATGAAGTTAAAAAATAACTGCCTGTGCACACTTTTAAATGGACAAAAGCTGGCAACTGGTTCTTGGTTTCACGTAGCTCTGCTGTTGAAGTGATGGCTGTATGTTCTTTTCAAGATAGAAAAGAGAGAGGGGAGAGAAATGACTACCACGAAGGTGGACGCTATAAAATTTTCTTAGTGACCTCTTAGCAAAAACACAGCTGAAGTTAATCTTCATTGAAATCTGTTTGTAAGCTTAGTTAAATGTCTGTAATTTTCAGGATGTCCAAAGCTTTGCCATTAGACGTTAAGGGAAGGCTGAATGAAGTGCAAGCTTTACCAGGACCAGTACTGGTTTTGAGCATTTATTTTTTTTTTTTTTTAAGAAAAACCCCAAGTTCATCTTCAAAAAATTCCGATAAGACTGATGAGGTGTTGGCACTTGAGGCCCTTGAGAAATTATCTTTGTTGAGGATGGTCAGTGACTTTGGTGAGAGGATGGTTAGGTCAGTGTTGAAAACTCCTGAAAATCCCACCTGTTAAGCTCTTGGTTTAGCTCTCAGCGTAATGGGTTGGCCGTGCGTCAATACTGGGTCCAACCTGAGTTTTGAAGGTTGACGAATTTTGAAAGTGCATCTTTCTAGGAACTTGTGCTAGTCAGGAAGGCTGTTGGGTCCTCAGGATAATTACATGTGACCTCCATTGACTTCATGAGATTGTTAGGGAGTATTTAGGGAAAGGATATAGCCTTGAGTGTGGAGCTTATGCAGTGCTTGAAATGGCTATTACTGCTGCAGTATAATGCATGTAGAAAGATTAGTTGTCTCTTGATGGCTGCTAGGCTGGTGATCAGCAGGGTTTCTTTGGGATAAAAATGTATTTTTCCTGTGCTAGCCAATGCTACACTTAATACATCTCATTTAAGAACTTTTTTTAATTACCAAAAGGTTTCAAAGTACAGTGACTACTGCAGAGAAAGCTGTATTTGCGAAATGACGTGTTAAATTAGAGGAGTACAGAATTTTCTCATTTTTCTTCCAGAAGACAGGTGACTGTATTTTTCTGTTTCCTTCCTTGTAGGATGATGTGGATGTCTAAATCCTGTTTGTCGAGGAAGCAGTTGATAAAATTTGTTCAGTAATAATATGACTGAACGAATGTGTTTTGTTAACGCATTATGTTAAAAACTCCCGTGCTAAAAAACGTAAAGCCAAGCTGAAACTAAACTTGAGAATGTAATAACTACAAAGCTGAAAATTTATAGTTAAAGTTTCTGTCTACTGAGTTGCTTTTGCCAGTTTTGAATTTCTGAATAGTTCCTTAAATGAAATTATATTTTAAATGGATTAATGTTGTTGCCACATTAATACTGCATAAGCTGACAAATTATACCCCTGGTACCTTAGCCTAGAGTCTGGCCTTACAACGTGTTTAAACAAGAAAGTGGTTCTTGTATAATGATTTAAGGGACAATGGTTGTGTTCTGACAAACTGGAAGAAAAGGGAGGGAGTAGGCAGTTGAGCTGTCAGATCCCTTAATTACATTACAGACCAAAGTTGCTGTCATTAGTCATAACTAACTCCCTTTTAAAGCCCACCTCCTTTCTGGTTTGAGTACACAGCAAGTAATCTGGAACTTGGAGGTACACATGGTTTGTATTTATTTACTGTGCCTAACATAGGGTGGATATTGAAGGTTAATTATTGCATAGCTTTTTAGGGGAGTAGATGGGATGTAGCCTGGAGTGGTGAGCAGTGATTGCTGGGTGTGCCTGATGCCTCATCTTGCATCCTAGGGTAATGGTGGGCTCCTTTGCTTTGGCACTTCTGGGAAGGTTTTTGGGATTAAAGCTGTGCATGTTTTTGCATTTGTGTGAGTTATGGGGATGGTGATTTCTGGAGTGTAAGAAGGGAATTTATTTTCAATATGGGAACGTTTGTAAGGGGCTCTGTAGAGCAGGATTGCATCTGAAACATGAATGCTTTGTGGGTGGTTGACTCTACTTTGGGGTTCAGAGATTGCTGTTAGTTTTTTAATGTATCTTAGTCCCAGATTTATATTTCTGATGTAAACAAATCCTTGTTCCAGTTTCTAATTTAAGCGAGTATCCTCTTTGCTTCTGTCGTCATCTGCCTCATTTACCATCCGCCTATGAGGCCCTGAAAAAAAGTAGTTTTGTAGAATGCAAGTAAATAATCCTGCAGTTAGGCCATGTATCATGCTGCATAAATCTAGGTTAACTTAATAATGATTTTTAGGCAACGTAGCTAAAGTAGTGGGCTGTGTGATTCAAATGGTAATTGACTGTGCAGCTCAAAAATTAAACTCAACTGCTCTGTGTTTGGGATGATGACTATTGCAAAAACTGGCATTGTTCCCTTGAAAGATGAAGTCCCAGCTTCACAGCCCCAACGTGCAGCAGTGCATAAAAACTGCTTCATATCCAGTTTTTTGTAGTGAAGTGCTTAAGAAATGTCTTTATAAACTTAATTCTGCCTTTGTGGAGCTGTAGTATAATAGCTTTTAATTGCATGATTAATTTTCTTAGAGGCCTCTGCTTAATTCACTGCATTGCCTGAGTATTGGGCTAGAATTGAAGTAGTTGTGTATTTTCTATTCTGTAATTTCTTGTGTGGGTGAGTTAGAGAAGTAATGTCCTTTTTTTTGTAGTAACATTTAGAGTAGGAAAATGCTAGATCTCATTAGAATTAAATTAATATTATCTGATTGGGGTTCATTGGTTGAGAAGCAGTTTATTAGGATGGCCTTGTGTCTTGTTTTGCCACTTCCCTTTATCTTCTCATTGGACCATCCCCCCTCCCTCAAATTAAGGTTTGATAAATTCATACAAATCCTAGGTTTTGTAACTTTCGTTTTATAAAACATTTCAGTGTGCTGTATTTGTCCTCCAGCCCGATAGCTATTTTTAAGTTCCCTTGTCTCTGAAAACTTTGAATGTCCTTTCAGACTTGCAAAAATTTGAGACTGAGCCATTTTTCACTTCCTGTCAGTAAATATCAAAGTAGTGATTCTGTGTGCTGACTTCTTTTTACTGAATAAAATTCTTGTCTTTTTCTGTGGGTGTTTGAGGTTAGGATATGCTTAAGTACGCATCGGTGCTTCTTTAAAGGAGATCCTGCAAAGCGTGGCAGTGTGCTGAGAACATGTACCAGGGAGGTCCCATCCTCTGCTTGAAAGCGTTCACGTTGAATTTGGTGTGGGGGTTAAAATAGTTAAATTTCTCATTTTGGAAATCTCAAACTGAGGAGTAACAGTCAAGCTGCTTGTGTACATGGTGTCCTACTGAGAAGATCCACTCAGCAGCTGTGTTACTTTGAGGACAGCTGCTCAGCCTTGCACCTACAGTTGTCCTTTGCCGCTGCTGCAGCTAGTTGGGATGCCGGGGTAGGTGTGATATGATGGGATGCGGCTTCTTCCAAAGTGTGAGCAGAAACAGAACGTCTTCTTAACTGGACCTCTGCATGTTTTCATCTCTAGAAACGGAATGGTAGGGTTTTGTTCAGTGCTGTAGACCTGGACTTGAGTGTAGACTTGAGGCCCAATCTTTGACTCTGAAGCTGAAGAGTTCTTTCTGTCAAACTTTGTATGAACAATATAGTGTGCTGTTGTGTCATTTGTTATGCTCCTGTTTGCTCTTGGCTTTTTCTTGATGAGAAGGGTAGCTTTTTTGGTGCCCTGCAATATCGTCAGCTATTTTAGAGGGATTTGCAGCTCTTCACAAGCAGCTCTTCTTTCCTTTACTATCTGCGTGCTTTCCTATCTTCCCAAATGCAATACAGTAAGCAGGTCCAAAAGCCATTTGGGAAGTATTCCCAGAGCAAGAGTCTCTCCCTTCATCTGTGAGGTGTAGGAAATGTGTCCTGGAGCTCTCAGCCATATGGACCTGCTTACAAAACTGTAGCACCTTCATATCTGGGAGGGTCATAGGGCTGACAACAGGTCTGAAGGGGAACTCAAATTCCTGCAGCGCAAAGAAGTAAATCAGAAGATACTTGAAGATGATACTGATGGCAGTATCCTGATGATACTGCCAGGTCGTCTCAAGAACCAGCTACGTCCTCAACTCACTTCCATCCCAGTTTTGTTATTCCTTATCTAGATTGTTGCATTTAAATGACAAGGCGAAAGATTTAAAAAAAAAAAAAAATTATAGCTGAACTATTGAGCATTAAGGGGTTAAATGCATTTCTTCTAAATCATAAAATATTTCTCTTGGCCACATCTGAGTTGGTCTCTTTTCTTGTTCTTTAAGGCACAGATGGTAGAGTTGGAAAGTGCAGCTGGCTGGCTACAAGGAATCCTCCTTTGCTCTGAAGAACTTGCTTCCTGTTCATTTCCTCTATACTTCCTGATTATCCAGACTCAGAAAAATTGTAAACTTATTTAGTAGTTTCATGCTGGCTAATGGAAATGCTGGCTATTAAAAAAAAGGTATGCATGTGTACAGGCTAAACAGTATATACGCTAGGAAACTTTTCTAGATTCGACTGTGTATATTTTCCTATGTCTTTTTTTTTCCCCCTGTAGGGTTGCTGTCAAGTAAACGGCACTAATAAGAGCTTGGCCATTTGTCAGGACTCTTAAATTTGTTTGAGGATGGACTGTGGACACTTCTTGTAACACTCTGCCTGTAGCTTCAGGCTGTCAAGCTGTTGAACAGCAAGAGCAGTTCTTTTTTTCTTGCTGTTTCTATATGGACTAGTTTAAGTTGGAGTTAAAGGGCTTGAGGTTAGCACATTAACATTTTGGAGCTGGTAGGGCCAGATGCGCTGCTAGACCATGTTGTGTGGTTACTGAACTCAGAGTTCCTGAAAATTGCAGACAAACCGAGACAACAAAGCAACTTTCGGAGACTTCAAAGTCACATTGTTCCTCTGCTCTTTGGTGTCGCTATCAAATGGGACTTGGCAGTCGACAGCTTGGCCACACCATGCTAAGGGCTGGTTTCCTTTGCACCGTGGTTCTCTGCCACTGGGAGGCTGCTGGGTGATGCAGAGTGGAGCAAAACTGACAGCAGCTTGTGCACGAATGAGGAGTGGGCTGTTGAGGAGTGTATTAAAGCCAGTACATGCCTTGCTTGCCTGAACTGGAAGTGAAAATTTGCATTCCTGGCAGTTGTGAAGCTTTTTTCAGGCCATAGATTCACCAATTTAAATCTGTTCTCTGTTCTTTGTTAAATAATACTCATATTTGGAAGCTGGAGACTGAGGGTTGGGAAAAATGGACTGTTGTCCTTTTATTTGCAGGTGTCAAGTTCAGGTTTTGCAGTAAGTTTTTTTTGTTTTTTGTTTTTTGTTTTTTTTTTTTTTAGCTCCAAAGCAATGTCTTGAACAGTGACCATCATTCATAGCTTCAGGAACACTCAGCTTGTTTTAAATTTCCTTAAAGATGAAATCTAATACCTGGTAGGTCTTCCTGGAACCTTTGATTGTAAAAGGCTAATAGTTTTAAAGTTGTTCTTTATTTGTATTTCGATTTAAAAGCTGTCATCAATGTTGGATTTAAAAAGTGAAGCTATATATTTGTATTTCAATTTAAAATCTGTCATCAGTCTTGGATTTAAAAAGTAAAGCTATATGTAAATTCTTAAGCACTGCATGCTCTAGCATGCTTATAAAATAGGAAGATTAGGTCATTTGCTTTCTGTCATAGCTGCCTTCATGAGCAGTGAGAGGTTAAGGGATTAAATACTTTGTTTGAAATAGGACTTTATAAAATTACTTGGAAATCATAATGAATCGTGTTCTAGATATAAATTGAGATCATTGCAGGAAAGGCTATAGCTGTCTATTTTTGCAACTTTCTTGTGGCTGTTTAAGAACTTAAGAATTGGTAAATATTTCAGTATGCTTTTTTGGACACCTTCCATTATTAGGAAAAATGGTTGAATTTGTGAGCAGAATCAGTTATAGGACCAACATGAGTAATTTGCTTTTACATCTATATGTATGTAAAATTTAAAGTGCATACTGCATATTCTTTAATTTGATCTTGGCATAATGTGAATATATAGACAGCTATTTTTTGAAAGTGATTCTACCTGATTTGCATAATGATACAGGATTTTTCTCATAGCAACTGGAAAGACTATCATCTTTAGCATGTGAGCATGATTTCAGGCTTTAAGAACAGTGTTTTGTTAAATCTACGAACAGCATTAGAGCGAAGGCGTTTCTGAAGTGGCGTATGGATTATTAGCTTTGGTACGTCTTTAATATTGACGAAGCATTGCTTTTTCATTGTGGCATTTGGTAACTTAGCAAATTATTAGGTGCTTTCATTTTAAGGTTCCTTAGGCGTAGTGTTGTCTTCCTTCATTTGAAAGCTGAAGTTTTGTAGCCAGTCAGAAGTATGAACTTGAGTTGAGGATGGCATTTTAGTGTTTTGCTGTTGTGTATCATGAGTCTGTCTCATGTGTTTTTTTTATTATGATCACTAAATAAAATCCCAGCCTCCATGTTGACAAGCTTGAGAAAGGAATGAGTGCTTTTAAAAACTGTTGAAACCGTTTCTGAGACTGGCTTTCTTAGTAAGGAACTATTTTGGCAAAATGTGGCAGGGTTTATTTGATATTTTGTTTTAGAAAGCCCATTTAGAATTTTGGATTTTGGTAGTTAAAACAGTTCGGTTAACTTTGTTTTGCATGTGTTGTAGAACTGCCTCAAATGGCTGAGGCTTTTTCCATTTTTATTTGCCTGTCAAAAAAAAAAAAGCTTGGAATTGATAATGGACTTGTTGCATGTTTTAAATCATCAGTTCTTCCAGATTTCTAAAATTATCTGTATCATTACCAATTTCATGATGACTCAGAATTCTTGCTTTGAATGTAAGCCCAGCTTCTGAGCTCCTTTGTAAGAAGTCTTGTCTTGATAGCAAATATCTTAATTTGAGCTTTGGAAATCAATCTGTTATATTAACAGAGGTGTGAAAAGCAGTGTCTCTGAACCATTGAGCATGGCTGATGATAGAAGAACATGCTGAAGATGATGCTCAGAGGTTGCTCCCATACCTGGCTCGGCTCTGTACCCTTCCCTGCGGTGATCACTGACTGCTCCTGGAGGAGGACTGTTTCCTTCACCAGCATCAGGAGAAAAGCAAGCTCGTACCGGTGCTGTAACAATCATCCCCTTCACTCGCTGCAGATCCTGGGGCATCCTTTTGTAAGACAGGAAAGGGTGGAAGAGCTTGGTTTTTAGAGCAGGTTTTTTTTCAATTAAGTGACGAGACTGCCATTTCTGCTCGAGAGATTTAGATCATCTGTGCAAACAGTGACAGCATTTCCACTCTGTTCTTCCATTTTACGTTGCTCTTTAAAGCAGAAGGCATTCTTCAGTGGCTTGAACAAACAAAAGAGTTGAAAAAGCATCATGCTTCTTCAGCCTGCTTGTCAGAAGTTTGTTTTTTAAAAGACACAAAATGATCTTCACCAGCAGTACGGAGGTGTTTGTCGTAGTTGTCGCTGGCTTTCATGTGGTGCAGATGAAGCCTGCAGCCTCCTGTGCTGTGGAAGGGGGGTGTTCACTGGCTGCTGCTCTCCTTGAACACCAGATCTGTTGCAGACAGAGTGAGTCAGCAGTGGTGTGGGAATTGCATTCCAGACTAATACGTTTGAGATAATAAGTAAGATACTTCAGGATGCCTGTATTGAGGTGGGGGGAAGTGGCCTTGCCTGTTTAAAAAACAATCATATCTTTCTGAAAACAGCTCCCCCTGCCCCCCATCAGGCTCACTGTTGAATATTTGGTTTTCAGCAGCACTTCAGGTTTTGTGCTGTTAGGTTGCAAAACCCTGGAGCATACAGCACTTTCATTGAATCTGCATCAGTAAATTGATTTGTATTCTTCCCTCCCCCCATTTTAAGTCTTTTTCCATTTTCTTTACTTACTGGCATATGGTGGAACACCTTTTGCAATAACAGCTCTGGCTTTAAAAAAGCACCAGTAATGATGCATGGTTAAGCTTAAGCATTCAATTCTGCTGGCTTGCTGTCATTTAAAAGCAGAAATACATGTGGGGCGTGAATGTACTGCTTGTGCATCACCCATGGGGAGCAAGGGAGGTGAGAGAGGTCACGTGAGATGCCGGAGCCAAAAAGGCATCTGGCTTTCCAAATGTGTGAGACCGCCCCGGTTATTTTGGAACTTTTTATCTCTCTCTGCCTGAATGTTTTGAGGCTTTGGACAAGTCTGAGAGCCTGCAAAGTGGAAACGCTGCTGTTAAGATGTTCTGTTCCCTTCGCTTGGGGTGTCTGTCTGCTTTGCTTCCATCTTGCCCAAGCTGGGAATCCTGGAAAGTGTCTTTTCTTAGCCTCTCAGAGATGAAAAGCCAACAGTAGAAGAAAAGCATCTGAACATAAACTGCAGGCTGAAACATGTGGAAAAAAAGCGTATTAAAGCTCATGATGGCAGATAGAAATTTGAGCAAGCTACATGGTAATTTGGTGAAGTTTGGGCACCTGTCTTACAGGTGATACTATAGTTGAAGCTGAGTTTTGTTTTGATGTGGTGTGTGAAAACTAATTTATTTTGCCCCTGTTGGTAGCATGAATGCTTGTCTTCTCCAGAGAAGTGCTGGGGAAAGCAGGCTAATGTACTGGATTATTTTGGTACAGTAGTTTATACAGCCCCGCTGCTCCGCACGGAATGTATTTATATTTTGAGTATAAATGCTTGAATTTGCAGTAGGTAGAAATCAATTTGAAATTGGGAATGAGAGGAGAGTGATGGGGTGTGCTAGCCTGAGTCACGCAACTCACTGTTAATAGGCGTAGAGCAGGTGTGTGTGATTTATAACCAGTTTCTTCTGCTTATGGCGAGTAGTAACTGATAAAATAGTAAATACATTGCTAATTATATAGTGCCTTTTGTTAATTTAACAAAGAGGTGTGGACTGCTTGCTGAGTAAAATATGCTCAGAGTGAAGTTCAAAGTTTAAGATTTGTGCAGTTTGATAGTATCTGAAGTTATCAGAGGCTCTGAAAGTTAAGCAACTTAATTTTTTTTTTTTTTTTCAAGATAAGCTTTTTTTGAGGTTGGAGCAAGTACAGAATAAGTTGGAAACCAGATGTGAACCCCTTTTAGTGTCTCTATTTAAGGCAGCTACAGATATTTATTTGTATTTCTCAAAAGCTTTCATATTTTTCTCATTGTCTGCATAAATCATCTTTTGAATAGTCCAAGCAGACCAATGTCTATTAATACTTGGATTACAGCATAGTAAATGCTGACTTTTTTTTTTTTTTGGGGGGGAGTAGAAAACCTTATTTCCATGTATTCAGTTCTTAATGTTTTTCTTAAGTCTTCTAGTTAACTGTATAAATGCAGCACTTGATCCATGCTGCTTCCCTGTGAGCACTTAGGCTTGTGGGAATTCTGCAAGGACGGAGTTAAAGTAGTTTGTATCCTACTTCAGGCTTTAAGAAAAGCGAACAAGTAACTGGAATGTGAGTATCTTGGAAGCTACTGCAATGTCTTCCATTCTGATGTTTACTCTTTGGAGCTTTGTTATATTTTAACCGTAAAAATCAAAATGATTGTTAGATAGGGGAATAATTTGGGTTGAAAGGGACCTCTGGAAATCACCTGTTTCAGCCCCCTTGTTTAAAGCAGGGCCAACTTCAAACATACCATGCTTTGTTCTGACTCCTTCTAAAATTAGTTTGAGGAGGAGTATGTTAATGTGGTATGGTATGGTCTGTTTTTGAGCTGCTAGTTTCATTTCTGTTTTGCTTTTCAGTGAACCTTCTTCATTATATTATAATATCTAATGATATGTAAAACTTGGGAGTATTTTCTTTTCTTGAATTTGGCTTAAAAAAAAATAAAATCCATATATCATTGCACCACCAGGAAAATAAATGCCAGTAATTTTCTAGTAATTTGTTTGAATTCTTTACTACATCAGCTCTAGATGTGAACTCACAATTTTCTTATTTGGCCTTTTTCCTTAGCGCTAATTTGTTTTTGCTCGGAGGTACATTTCCTAAGTTCTTTATCTCAGGCTGCTTTTGGCAAGTGAATTACAAGTAGTTCAGAAGAAGAAACTAGAATATTTTTCCGGAAGTGAGCGATAGGGGTGTTTGTTTTTTGTTTGGTTTTGTTTTTTTTTTTTCATAAACAAAATATATAATCCTTTTCAGATCTGTACATTCCCATCTCTTGCAGTATCTTACATCTAGACAGTCAGAGCTACCTTAGCAGCTGCTATAGTGATCTGTTATGTAGAAATCATGGTAAGTAATAAAAACATTAGTGTTTATATAGCCTTGCCAGGGCTTGCACGCCTGAAATGCACTTTTTTGTGTGTACATATTTTGGGATCATTGGGGACTTGAACATGGGCTTTAATTTGGAGCATCTTGCAATTTAGTCACATGACTATTTTAGTAGTTTCCCATTGGATTTAATAGCCACTCAAACTGTAGAGGAAAAACCAGTATGTAGCATCTGTGTGATTCCAGTGAGATGGTGTCTGATAAAAGTGGATTGCTTGACTCTGCTTTTCTAGTGGATTGCCTTCCTAGTGCATGTTAACCATCGGCTGCCCAATTAAGAAGTTACCTTGTTTGAGATATAAGGAGATTCCTGTTATAGTGGCTGTGGTCAAAGTGTTGTGTTTTCAAAAGTTTGCCTCCTGATTTCTCCCCCCTCCCCCCCGGCCCCACACTTTTTCTCAGCTTTTTTTTGGAAAAGATGCATATATAAAGCTGAATTGTTCGCATATAGGAGCTGACTTTGTTACAGTTAAACATTTAATTAATGTCCATTTAATGCTATTGTAGAAATTTCATATGCTGTACAAATGTTTCCATAACTTGGATATTCAGATATTTATCCAAACATAATTGCTATGGGTTTTCCTGCGGAGAGGCTTGAAGGAGTATACCGGAACAACATTGATGATGTAGTAAGGTAAGGCTTTATTTTTCTTTTCTGTAACTTATTCTTATAAATCTTAAGTATCCTTTTCTGCACTCATTTATATTCTGCTAAGGAAAGGATGTGTGTTCTGACTCGTAGAAATGGCAAGATTTTTGCATCTTGTAGATGTTGCTTTATTAGCTTTCCTGAAATGTTGGAAACAATGAAAATTATATTTTCAAGAATTTTAGGCCAGGCTGTTAGGGTTTCTGGGTTGATATCAATGTAATGTGCTTTTTAGTGTGAAAAATTAACTTCAGTAGATTGTGTTGGAGTAAAAGGAGGTTTGCTTTTAGGAACATGTCAGTCCACGCCTCTGTTCATGGTGTTGAGGGTTTCCTCAGATAGCTGATGACATTTGAGAATATGTTTGCCCATATCCTTTCTTCAATTGATAAATGAAGTGCTTTATCAGTTATTTTTGATTTAAAGTAGTAAATATAGGTGACTTCAGATAAAGGATTTTGTGTCTGGCTGTGTTTAGTAATTGTGGATGATGAGAAAAATCAGCTAAAATTCCTTGTTGTTGGTGATGCTTTATAGCACATTTGTAAATAAAAAAAAAAAAAACAAACCTGCAGGTTGTCTATTGTAACATGAAATAAAGTTATTTACACTGAACTGTTGGATACAACTGTGAAAGGTGTACTTAGCATTTTAGGACCATTGTTGTAATTTTAGTTACCCTGCCTGGAGAACATAGTGTGAGAGGTTGCGTTAAAAACTAAATACTTGTCAGAAGCTGGCAAATGTTAGTGTTTTTAGGATCCTAAGTGCTGATTTTTTTATTTTTTTATTTTTTTTTTTAATGAAATAATGTGTGATGCTTTTGAGATCTTGGGCACTTGAGGTCCTAAGTTCAGTAGCCCTCCAAGAGACTTGATGTTTGAGGGTGGAGGGATAATGCAGTAATGGTTACACAGTGCAGTTAGAAGTAGGTGGATCTGGGCAAGAAGGTCCTGCTCCCAGGTTTTAGGTGCCACAGAAAGCTTCTCATAATGGTTGGCAGGCAGAATTAGCACTGCTTGAATTTCCACTTGTTTACATCCAGGTTGGTACAGGAAAGAGTTGAGACAGCTCCTTGGTTCCCACACTGGGAGGAATCGTAACTCTCAACAGAGAATCAGTCGTCTGGAGGCAGCGACT
This sequence comes from Antrostomus carolinensis, assembly GCF_000700745.2. Classification (NCBI taxonomy): domain Eukaryota; kingdom Metazoa; phylum Chordata; class Aves; order Caprimulgiformes; family Caprimulgidae; genus Antrostomus; species Antrostomus carolinensis. The sequence goes on from NW_010294826.1 coordinate 16,672, forward strand.
TCCATGCGCAGCTGCAGTGAGCCTCAGAGGAGTTTGAGGGGGTTTCATTTTTGCGTATTTAACAGTCATGACAAAGCTCGTTATCCACAAATAGGACTGCAAATGTCAGAGGCTGGATGTGACCAGGCTTGCAGAAGTGACCTTGTTATGTCACATGGCAGTGGGGAGAAGTCATAGAATCATAGTGGTTGGAAAAGACCTTTAAGAGGAACCTGATGAAGTTCAATACGGGCAAGTGTAGGGTCCTGCACCTGGGGAGGGATAACCCCAGGCATCAGCACAGGTTGAGGATTGACCTGCTGGAAAGCAGCCCTGCACAGAAGGACGTGGGAGTGCTGATGGGTGACCAGTTGACCATGAGCCAGCAATGTGCCCTTGTGGCCAAGAAGGCCAGTGGTCTTCTGGGGTGCATTCAGAAGAGTGTGGCCAGCAGGTTGAGGGAGGTTCTTCTCTCCCTCTACTCTGCCCTGGGGAGGCCACATCTGGAGTCCTGTGTCTAGTTCTGGGCTCCCCAGTTCAAGAGAGACAGGAATCTTCTAGAGAGAGTCCAGCAGAGGCTACAAAGATGATGAAGGGGCTGGAGCATCTCTCTGCTGAGGAAAGATGGAGAGAGCTGAGTCTGTTCAGCCTGGAGAAGAGCAGACTGAGAGGGGACCTGATCAATGTTTATAAGTATCTTAAGGGCGGGTGTCAAGAGGATGGGGCCAGACTCTTTACAGTGGTGGCCCGTGATAGCAGAAGG
>NW_010294826.1:17449-23794 GCF_000700745.2 Antrostomus carolinensis
TGGAACACAGGAGGTTCCACTTAAACATGAGGAAAAACTTCTTTACTGTGAGGGAGCCAGAGCACTGGGACGGGCTGCCCAGAGAGGTTGAGGAGTCTCCTTCTCTGGAGACATTCCAAATGCCCCTGGACACCATCCAGTGCAACCTGCTGGAGATGGACCTGTTTTGGCAGGGGGATTGGACTGGATGATCTCCCGAGGTCCCTTCCAACCCCCACCAGTCAGTGACTCTGTGATTGAGTCCAACCATAAACCCAACGCTGTCAGTTCTACCTCTAAACCATGTCCCTGAGCACCTTGTCTACCTGTCTTTTAAATGCCACCAGGGAAGGTGACTCCACCACCTCCCTGGGCAGCCTGTTCCAATGCTTCACTACCCTTCCGTGAAGAAGTGTTGCCTATATCCCTTTTCTAGAGCCAGTGGTTCCAGTCAGGTTCAGCACGGCAATCTGTAAATACTTTTGCAAAGCATGTCTGTCTCTGCTAGAATTGTTAACAGAGATGTTTTCCAATTGTGTCATTGCACACAAGAAAAATCTTGCTTTGCTGTCCTTTTAGGGCAATTAAGGGCTGTCCCACAAACTCCAACTATCTAACCATCTTTCCTACCAACAGTCAGAGCCACTTTTTCAGTAAGCTGATGTGGGCATTGCATCCGCTATGTGAAATATGTGGTCTCTGATGGAGTCTGCCTTCAGAAATTGTAGGAAAGGGGCAAAGTCTGGACTTGAAATATATGACATGGTAATAATCCAAATAAGTTATAAGAGAGATCAGTCTTTGGAGCTCCTCTTCCATTCACACCATTGATTTCGGTTGCTTCTGTGTGAAGGGAAATGTGTTTTATTGGTTAAGTATGTAGATTATGTGTCAAGTAGACTTTTGAAAGGGGATGACTGTATACTTACTAAGTTGTCCATAAACACTCTGATCAAAAGAATTAGCGATCACCTAAAAGTGTAATCAAACAAATTAAGATATGGAGAGATGTAAATAATGTGGCTGTAGGGAACTGAATGCTAAAGTAGTGTTATGTTCGTTGCCCTCTATTTTTACATGAGAATAATGTATGAAATGTGATCATGCAGCATTCTGCATGTTGCAATCAGCAGGTCCTCATCTGCTCCTGTTGTCTTTTTATTGTAGAATTTTTTTTTCAAGAGCTTTTTATGCAGAAATTCAATGTGTTTTGAGCTCCAGAGCAATTGGTATTGAGCCAGGCTCTTTCTGAATAGCTGGGATCCTGACAAATTTGATGCTAATACTGCATGAGAAGTACAACTTGGACCTCTGTCTGTCTCCTGCAACTGACCCTTTGAGAGGTTTTGGATGGAATTTTGTCCTTAGAAAAATACTTGCATGAAAGCTTATACTCAGCTTTGTGGCTATTACTGGCAGAAGTGGAGTCAGCTTTCCTTGCTCTCCAGCATGTTTGAAACAAGCAGGGACATCTTCTGAAACAAATTGCCATGTCCACCATCTTCCTTCATCTCTCCAAGTCTGCCAACAGGAGCACTGGTGGGAGCCGTGACGTAATTTTGCCGATGAAATTGGAATCTCATGCTCAACGCTGCACATGGAGCGTTCACATCTGTTCTTATTTTAATGCATGGGTTTAACCGCAGAGTTCTTCTAGGTTCTTCTGGAATATTATGACTGATAACCAGAGCTTGTTTTTGCTTGAGCTTTCCAGGATTTTAGCAGCTAGTGTTTCTTTTCAATTTGAACAGCATGTTCTGTCATGGTTAATTAAATTCTTTCTGGCTGATGTGCAGATACACACTGTTGATGATGTTAAGTGTAAACATTTGTATGTTATTTCTTGAACATTGCCAGGTGACACATCATATATAATCACAGCAATTTTGATGAATCATGTTTGCAGTTTGCTTCTCCAAGGCTTGTATGGGAAGTTTTTGTTACAAAATGAGCATGAAAATGAAGTGAGTGTGGAAAAAGTATAGTGGTTTTCCTCCTTTCTGAACCCAGAACGTCATCAGGCACTGTCCTTAGACTTCAGTGGCAAATAATGGCCATTTTAAAAACCTGTTATTAGAATTAATTATTCTGGCTGTTTTAATGGGAATATGAAAGTTGTTTTAACTGCTTCTTTGCATTGGAAATACCACTGTGGCAAAATATTTTGCATAGATGATTAATTTGGAAGTAAGTGTTTGCATATACTTTGTGTTATCGATGCTTTCTGCTTTAAAAATAAACAACCCTTCTTTAGCTTAATAGACTGATGTGCAGGTATCTTAAAAATCGGTGCAGATTAATCCATACAAAGAATAATTTTAGTTGCAGGTCAGATCTTTGTCCCGTCAGTTGCGTAAGTAGTCTTACTCATATGATTGGATTATTTTTATGAGTGAAGTTTGCAATGCACTGCCTCTGTGACTTCCAGGCCCTGCAGGGCCAGCTGGGACTTGGAATGCAGAACTGCACATGCTGGATAGTGCTTTAACAATGCTGCAAATTAAGGTCAACACTATTGCAATGTATATTAATACATGCCTCTTTTTTTTTTTCCTACTTAAGGTTTTTGGATTCAAAGCATAAAAACCATTACAAGATATACAATCTGTAAGTATGCTCTTATAGATGTATTTTTCCAAAATAATGAGTTCTAAAGATAGCTTATGAGTGAAAGTGGCTTGTTGCTGTACTGAAGCAGAGTTAGAGATGTTTTGCACATTTCTTAAAACAATTAAGCCTGATTGAGAGCACTGTTACTTCATTTGGTGGAGCTGAGTAAGGTTAAATGAAATGCTGATGTGTATTTATATTACTTGAACACTTTTAAATGGCTTGGCATCTAGCCCATCTGGAGCTTGTACCACGTGATTAAAAAGTGAAAAGTAATTCACAGCAGGCTTTCTGTTAATATATTAATGTCTGCAGTGAAGAAATTGCCAAATTAATATTTTCCTGGGTTTTTGTTCTTGTTTGGTTTTTTTTTTTAATCGAACTGTATTGGTACTCAAGTTCTGTTTGCTTCCTCACTCTTCTTGACTGTCCCTGTTTATTACTTTGAAAAAGCTATTGCACCAGTTGGTAATGGGACGTTTCTTGCTTTTGTAAGTGCAATATTTTCCTCTGAAAACTTAATTATGCAGAAAGCTGTTGTTGTTACAGAAGGGATTTTTTTGTTGTTGTTCCTAGATCACCTTTATATGTTTAGGCTAATTTCATTTGTAGAAATGATTTGGTGATGTCAGCTGATGTTGAAAAGTAGGTCCTGATTTTCCTATCCCTCATTTTTTCCCAGAAATCCAAGTTGAAGATCTATTGATTCTCTGGGCTGTTAAGGCTTTATTTAAAAAAAAAAATAAAAAAATCTAAATATCTGCAATTAATGGAAAAATTACTGCAGTATGGCAATCCAGGCAGTGCATTACAGTATAATATGTCTGTCATTGAAAATAAATATTTAAATATGCTTCTAAATTAGCTGAAGGGTTATGCATCAAGCTACTCTCTTTCCTGATGCTGGAGTGAAGTGATACTAGAAGCTCAGAAATTGTATACTGGTTATTGGAGTTGTCTGTAAAGCCTGGGGTAGGATGAAACAAAGATGTCAATAAAATATGCATTAAAATTAACTAATTGAAAACCTATCATACAGTTCTGTAACAAAAATATTTTCTCTGGTTTAGAAGCTCTCCAGAATCTTTGCCTTTTAATAAATGCTGTCTTCATGGCACTTAGGGGTGGAAAGGACAGTGTTTCCTAGAATAGCTGATAGTTCCTTCTGCATATAGATGTGATTCTCTAAAGAGGTAACTCTCTGGATACCTCCATTTGAAGTCTTCTGGAGCTCGGTGCTAGAGAGCTCTAGCATGTCAAATCAAACTACCGGGGTTTTATTAGACCCCCTCTGAAGCCTCCTGAGAGCTTCTGCTTGGTTTGGGGAGCAAAGCAGAACAGGACAGATAGAATAGAGAGTGTCCACAGGAGGCCACCAAATTGGTGAAGGGTTTAGAGGGGAAGCCGTATGAGGAGAGGCTGAAGTCACTTGGTTTGTTCAGCCTGGAGAAGAGGAGACTGAGAGGAGATCTCATGGCGGTCTAGAACTTCCTCCCAAGGGGAAGAGGAGGGGCAGGCACTGAACTCTTCTCTCTGGCCACAAACACAAGGAGCAGAGGAAATGGCAGGAAGATGTGGCAGGAGAGGGTGAGGTTGGCCATGAGGAAAAGGTTCTTGAGGCAGAGGGTGGTGGAGCACTGGACCAGGCTCCCCAGGGAGGTGGTCATGGCACCAAGCCTGACAAGATTCCAGAAGCATTTGGCCAACATGTGCCCTCAGACACATGGTCTGAATGGTGGAATTGTCCTGTGCAGGGCCAGGAGCTGGACTTGATGATCCTTGTGGGTCCCTTCCAACTCACAACATTCCATGATTCTATGAACTTAATTTCCTCCTGTTTCCTGAGGCTGAGTTTAGCTCTCAGCTTCTGTGCAGTGTGACTCTGGTATCACTTAGAAGATCAAGGTTTGCTCAGCTTGTTTCAAATTGGCTTGAGAGGTGACAGGTAAAACCAATAGGTTGCTCTGTGTAAACTTCTAGACTTGGTCAGAAAGTAGGAGTTCAGTAAGACTTCTGTGCATCTTAGCAAGTAGCTCCTCAAGGAGATGGTGCTTGAAAGCTTCAGCTTTGCTGCATGTTAGCAACATTTTGAGAAAACAGTAAAAAAAACAATCCTCCAGCCCTAACCAGGAACAACTTTAAAGATTTAAGTGAGAAGAGCTATGGTGAAACAAGTGCTCTTGATGTTTACGTTACTGATACATATGTTTTCAGCTGTGGAAAGAACTTGTCCAGATGTGCCAAAGGTTTTTGTCTTCAGATTCTTTGTATAAAGTTTTAACTTTCCAGTTTTCTGTGTGAGAACCCCCTATTGATTTTCCTTGTTGCAAGTGAAACTTCCTAAAATTACTATATTCACCCACAGATGAAAACTTCTGCAGGATAAATCATCCTTTTAAAATTGTGTGGGTTTTCTTCTTCCTGAAAACACGGATCAGTTGCAAATTAAGAGTCAAGTGATTATAACACAGCCTGGCAAGCGTAGCTTTTAAACTGTCTATCTCTGGCTAGAGAGGCCAGGCTATCCCCTTATCTTTATGCAGGCAAAATTTATACACGCATTAAGTACATAAATGCTGTTAGGTGAATTGTTGCGATGTTTGGTCGTGAGATGGGAAGAAATTGCAGCCTTCAGGTATTTTGGAGAACAGCATCTCAGATAAAGCTGATCCTTTGTAAATAATCACCTATTGTCTGTGTTTAAAAGAAGAAGGTGGGAGTTCGGAGAAGTTACATGATTATATTCAGAATTATTTCAAGCACTGTCATGGGGGTTGAGTTCTCTTAAGGTAGCTCTAATATGGAGTTGATAATTGTGTATTGAGCAGTTTTATTTCAAAGGATTTTTCTGAACTGATGCTTAAAGTATGTCAGTTATGTATCTTGGCTTTTAACTTCCGAGTGAATGTTTGAGCAATCAGTTTAATTTTATTTCTTGTGTTGCTTTTCTCATGTATTCCTTTAGCCCTTTGCTATTTCTTCAGTATTCTTTTATTTTAACAGATTCTTCCACTTTTACCTCCTAACTTCACATACTGCCAAATTGTTACTTCCCTATCTTCCCCAGTATATTTCTTTTAACTGTCCTATTGGAGGATAGTTAAAGGAAGGAACTGTAATGAACAATGTGGATTTTATATGCGTGGTTTCTGTACCGCTGTGTACATGGCGTTGGGCTTTGGCATAGGCTACCATCTTTTTGGTAGCCCGTAGTCCTGGCATCAGTGGGGTCATGGTTATGATCAGAAGGGTGCTTGACTGGCAGTGCTTAGGATCTGGGTTGCTTTAAACTCACTTTAATCATAAGGAGGATTAAAAGAACCATGCCAACCTGCACACCACCCCATCCAAAAACTTGTTCAGGTTCCATCTGGAGATCTGACTGTATTACAGTTCAAATACTGTTTAAAAAAACAAAACAAAACAAAAAAAACAAACCCAACAAAAAAACCCCCCCAAAACCATTTGAAATGCTAAGCACCAAAAGCATCCATCAAGATATAAACGATGGATGTGGTTTATCTTGATTTCAGCAAAGCATTTGTCACCATTTTCCACGGCATCCTTGCAGCTAAACCGAGGAAGTGTGATCTAGATGGTTGGGTAGTGGTGTAGTCCCTCAAGGGTCTGAAAGGAAGAAGTCAGAGTGGTGGTCAGTGGGACAGAGTCCAGTTGGAGCCCTGTGTCTAGTGGAGTCCCTCAAGGGTCAGTACTAGGACCAGTACTATTCATCAGTGACCTGGATGAGGGAACAAA
>NW_010294827.1:0-17244 GCF_000700745.2 Antrostomus carolinensis
GTCAAGGTCCCTCTGGATGACATCCCTTCCTTATATGTACCCCTCAGCTCAGTGTCATCTGCAAACTTGCTGAGGGTGCGCTCGATCCTACTGTGTCATTAATAAAGATATTGAACAGTACCTGTTCAATTGATCAAGTGATAACCACCAGTGGTGACCATAATGGATGCTATCGGGTTGTGATAGCTGCATCTGGCTCAGGGGAGACAGATAACACCACAATAGCCAAGGGTGATCTTGTGCAACTTGCTCCAACAGTGGGGGGCTTGCTGAGTATGCACCAACCAAAATATGGCTAGTACACAAATATGACTATAGATTAATCATTTTACTCTATAAATAATGGACAGTCCAGGGGCCCATTGAGCTCTCCTGAAATGACAGGAGAGAGCGGGCTGCACTCCAGGATCTCCCTTTGAGTAGGGATGTCTCAAGGTTACTCCTCGAGGTTGAGATTCCTTGCCGTTACAGATCTTTGGTAAGTCACTAATAGCATGCTAGCTGCAAAATCTTAGCTAAGTGAGATAGAAGATTGATTGCACATATATATAATCCTTTAGACATAAACCATTGATCAAGTCTGGGACTAGGACTGGATCTAGCCACACCTAGACTCCTCTCTGAGTATGAGTTTAGAATGAAAGGAGCTCCTTTCTGAAACCTTGTGACTCAACGGGAGGGTCTCCCTGACAGTTTTGTCTGACCCTGTCCTCTATGCAGTAAATAATCAGATGAACCTCGCCATTGAAACCTGTTAAATGCACATCACATTAACCTTTGAACTTTGTTAATTCAATATTTTATATCAATAAATATACTATTACAACTCTCTTATGAGTGAAGTACATAACTCACTCTGACACCCTCTCTACGCGTGACACCAATATGGACCCTGAGGGACACTACTTGTTGCTGATCTCCATTTCGACATTGAACTGTTGGAAAGCTTTAACTCTAGAGTTTGCACATATTTTTTTGTAAAATAAATTAATGGACTGTTTTGATAAGTGGTTTAATAGTTGACTCAATCTTGCTTCCTTCACGTGGGATTTGATGGTCTGGGATTTGCCTCCCTGGCAGTGCAGCTGTGTGGGCCAATGCATGGGTGAATTCAAAACGATGTCACCTGAATTAGTACTCAAGAGATGCCTATTGGAGTTTTTATATATTCTCAGAGTGCTGGCCAACTGCTGTTTATGAAATTATAGCACAAGAAAAAAATCACGAAGTATTTTGTACATGTTTTTCTATGACCAAGATTTTCTCAATTACCATCTAACATAATCCTTTCTTGTATTTCCAGTGAAATATTTTGTCATATACTAACCAGTTTTATAGTGTATGATTCATGAAGAATAACAAGTGTAAAAATATTACAAAATTTTCCTCATGTTCTTCAACTTTGTCTGGCAGATGGTAGCACTGCCTGTAGATCATTCTTTAAAAAGTGAGCAGTGCATAGCTCTGCCAAATTCATCATACTGTACTTTGTACTCATCTCTGGCCAGCTTGCTACATCCACTTATAACTAATAGTCTCTGAGGCTCAGCTGTGCATCTAACATTCCAGACTTAAATCTTTATCATTCATCTTACCTCTACTTGTCTTACACAAATAGCCTATTCCTATGAAGCGATAATTTAGCTCTCAGTTTCTCTTTTTAATCCTCTTTTGACAAGCCACTTATCTTCTATCTCTTCTTTTTGAGAACTTTTGTAAAAACTCATTGTCCTTCTCCCAGATTGTTCCCTATGCATATCTGTGTTGTTGCTTGCCTGCACTAGGAGTGCACTCATTTGCTTTTGGAATTTGATCAAAGATCTGCTCAGTTCATAATTTTTTTTTGTAGTTTATCATTGTTTCTTCTGCTCTTGCCACTCTCCTGCCCTTTTCCTTCATTCTTCCGTTCAGTGTAATGCCTGTACTTAGGTAAGTTTGTGTGCCATTTTGCAGTGCTAACTTTCTCCTACTTCTATTCAACTTCATACATAAGTCTTTGGGATTGTAGTAGAATCTATATTTAATGATCAATTGACTACCTGCATACCTGGTGAACCCATCATATGTAAACAACTAAGTTAACTCTAATGGTCTAACAAGATTCAGATCATGTCCAGCTCCTTAAAACTATAATTTCAATAGCATTTGATATATGCACAGTAGGTATAAGTAGGTGGGTTGGGGCAATACTTGAGTTAATCACCATTATATTGTTTTACAGTAATATATACTATTGATTTTATTTTTACCTGATCAAACTTTATAATTATTAAGTATGTCAAGTCTTTAACATTAGAAGATATGTGTGTGCTGAAAAACATAAATCTTGAATATTTCAGAAAATGAGTCTTAGAAAGAATACATGTAAAAATAGCTGCAAGAATTACACATTCCTGTTTTGTGAGACTTCCTTGCAAGCTTAAAACTTGTAATCATAGTGTTCGGAAAGAAGGACCAGTGATGCAACTTTATCCAATGAATGGTCATGCAAATTTTTTTAGAAACTTCACAGAGTCCAGGATTTTATCCCATACCTTTTAAGAAGATTTTCTATATCCTGTGTCACTTTGCATATCAGCCTGGATGATAAATGATAGCATTATTCCACAGGAAAGGGTACCCTTGAATTTCTTCCTCTGGCTAGAATTTTAAAGAAAGATTAAGATAAAAAGAATTTTTGGGCTTCACTTTGCAAAGCTGCCTGGAGGGTTGATTGCCTAAGTTTAATGTAAATCAGTTTGAAAAGCTCAGTTTCTCTCTCTTTCTCTCTTTTCTTTGTCCTTGGGACTATAGAAATACTGGTTGCAGTTATTACTGATTTATTTGTAGTAGCTTCAGCTTCAGACCACCCACTCATTCTGTTTGCAGACTGTGATGTTAATGTCACTTCCTATGTAAAAGAAAACTTTTGCTCCTTATAGATTGAATATATTTGAATAATTAGAGAATATATAGTGTTGGAAAGCAAGTCAAGGGGTCGTGTCATTTGCCAACTTCTTGCGAAGTTTGCTTGTTCTACAGTTTGAAGAAAGCAAGCTGCACTGCCTCTCACTTGCAGGGTCTCATAACAGAATCTGAAGGAAGAATGGGCACCACCAGTTAAGATTAAATAAATAATTAAAAAAGCCAACACCAAACAAACAAAAAAACCCTCTGAAAACTAAAAAAAACCCCCACCAAAACAAAAAGAAACCCAAAAAGATATGGGCTACTTTTCAAATGAGCAATAAGGTGGGTTTTTTTCCTAGTTTTTAACTTCATAACAGAGATAGTGTTAGTTATTTTTAAAAATGAATAATTAATTATCACCAATAAGCACTTATCCAGCAATGCATTAATTAATTGCACTTCATTGCCTAAGGTCAATTCTTGCTGTGAATTATTTTGATTTGTATACATTCTTGGACTTCAATGGATAGCTTGGTTTTCTGCCAGAAAGAAATGCTTCAGAAAGAATTGTTTTTTATTAACTACTTTGATAGTATGATCCCAAATGTAGTATATATATTATGGTAATATCTAGTCCATATCAATTTTGTAGTCAAAACTGGTAAACTTCACCAATGTATCTCACAGCCTCCTCTTTTTAAGAGGTAAATCCCAATAGCTGCTCAATTTAAATGTGATTTTCTCATGTGAGAACTTCTTGCTGTGAGTAGGATCTGGAGAATCTTAACCTGAATCAAAGAAAATGTAATGATTTGAAAATAATAGTGAACAAGGATCAAAATAACTTTCAAGACCCACTATGCTTTAACACTCTGATTTGTCATTATTGAACTAGTCACTTATATTTTACCATTGTATGCTAAATAGAGATAGGATTTGAGAAAATTACAATTTTTTGGTTAGAAAATATTTGATCAGGAAGTTGCATCTGACTATTAAAAATGCTGTTAAATTTCAAGCCTTCTCTTAAAGCCATTTCTAAGTTGCCTGTATTATATTTTCAGAAAATTTATAATTTTGAATAATCCTTATATAAAAATATTATTTTTGTTCAAAATCAATACTGAATCTTTCTGAAAGTTCTAACTCTCTTTATATATATATAAAATCTAATTCCTTTTTGGTTTCTTTCAGCTCTGAACACTCACAAATCTCTCAAAATACTTTGTGAAAAGATTTGAGTGCTTAAAGCTTCTTTTCTTTTTCTTTTCTTCTTTTTTTTGTGTAAATCGCACATTGTTCTTTGTAAGTGGTGGATTAATGAACATTTTATTTTATTTTATTTTATTTTATTTTATTTTATTTTTTTATTTTTTTACTGGTGAGTGTTAAAGAGTTATCCCTACTATAGGCTGAGTTGGTAACTAGATGCCTGCAGCCCATCAGCCATCAGTGTAATTGAGAATATTTGCAAATGATGGCAGACCCACAAGGTAAAGATTCCTGGGCTGCAGCATATTACAGCTGCACCTGCTGTAAGCCCAGGCTGTGCCAGCTGTATGTCACCAGGGTCTTTCATGGGCAAGGGACTTGATTTACCCTATTAGTGTGGTTTTAGTTGGTGAAAAGGATGCTTTGCTTCAGGAAAAGTTTCTCTCCAGATTGTATTTTTTGATAACTGCCTTGATATAATACTTTTGCTACAAAAATGACACTAAAACATTCTTATTCTGAAATATGGTGACATCTTTCTTAAAAATATTCTTGCTGAAAGTTTAAGCATGCAAAATCCTTGAAGGCCTGCAGGCAGCTTGGAGGTTTGTTCTCTTTCTTATCTTAAAGGAGAAAACAGAATAGGAGACATTCCTTCTTACTCTAAATTATGTTTGTGTTGTTTGCTTCAAAATAATCACTTGGGCTTACAAAACCAATAGGTATCTTTATTAAAGAAATATTAACTCTTGTTTAAAATTTTACCGGTCCCCTGGCAGGAGTCTCTCTTGGCTTTCTCACAGCTTTGTGTTCAGTGCTCCTCTGAGGGCGTTCACGCTGGGGAACCTCTTCAGCTCCTTGTGACTGCTTTGAAGGCACAGGCAAGTGTAACTTCTGGTTTGGTCTTGAAACTTCCAGTTCTTTGTTGCATTTTGTTGTTAGTGCAGGTAGGCTTAATTTGGGTACCACTAACAAATAAGTGTTTAACTGCTTTTTCATTTAACCTAAGTAAAAGGTAGTTGCTATGTTTTTCAGTGTTTGGTGAGCCTGTACCTGTGTGTAAATTGAGAGCATGCTTTCTGGGAACCATTACTCTCCAACAGCATATTACACTCCAGTTGAATCTATTGAAGCATTATGAACTAGGATGTTATTAATTCGCCATTTCCCGTGCGTTGTAAACGTGAACATAACCATGTGCATGAGAGAGTAGTGCTGAAGAAATTCAGTGTATAAGGACAGAAAAAGAGAACACTGCAGTGTATCAAAATATTTTCTGACTCAGAGTGGAATTAGATTGTAATGTACCATTTTGGGGACAAAAACAGCTGATACATGCAAACTACATATACATTTTTAAGATGCTTTAATACATATATTGCTTGGTATCTTGGAAAACCTACATGTTTTAAGTTGCACATATTCCTTAGAGGGAGGTACTGAAGGACATACAAATGTTTGGAGGGATGATGACAGTCACAGAACTGGTGAAATTTTGGAGCATCAGATACTGAACAGCAGTTGTAATACCCTGAAGTATAATGTAGGTTCTAAATGTATAGATGGACTATAATATAAATAAAAACATATAATATTTTAATGTACATAATAGTATACATGAATATTAACTATTATATAATTTCAAATCATTGTTTAAATATCCATACATATATACATACGTATGCTATATAATTTCAGATTTTTATAGAGAGAGATTGAGCAATTGGCGTACTGAAGGAGAAAACAGGAGATGGTTTATCCATATTGTAGAGAAATTATTGGCACCGTTTTTACATGGATGGGGAGGAAAAAGAACTGAGGGCTCACAAAGAAGGACAGAGAGCCTACAAAGTCTGGAAAAGTGTTTTAACTAAATCATTTTTTTTTTTACATTTGATGTGAGCAAAGCATGTTGGAACAGCTCAGCTGCATTGAGGATAGAAAGAAAAAGGATAAAATATATTGATTCATAGTGGGCATAAATGACAGGCCACTTATGAACCATGCAGGGCAATGCTAGTTTGTTTGTTTTTTTTTTTTTTTTTTAATTAATTCTATGTCTAAATGACTTAGAAAATGAAAAATTTCAAAAGTGGTTACTTCTTCAGTAGGACTGAACAGGAAGTCTGACTGATCTCTGTATTCAAATGTCTAGCCTAATTTCAGTGTTTTCTAGAGTTCTGAATTTGAGCAACTTGTTCAAAGCTGAGGAGTTGAAAGGAGGGCAAGGCTCTCCAGCAGCATTCATTTGAGGAAAGGTCTGACTTTAGGTTGAGACATTATAGCAAACACAGTCTGCAGGAGTGCAAAATATCTGTCAGAGCTGTACCTGAGCCAATCTGTCAGAGTCCTACCAGGTTACTCCTGTAAGTGGTCTATGGTGGGGCTCTCTGATCTTTACAAATTTAAATGAAGGGACTGCATGGCTGTCTTGCTTCAGCATTCTCCTTTCAGTAAATGTTTTCCCTCTGTGGATTATGTGACTGGCTTTATTGATCTGGTAGGAAAAGCTGGCCTGGTGAGCTGAGCACTGAAGTAGGTCTGGAGAGATCTGGCACAGTTGCCTGGCTCGGATGGGGATCCTTTTTTCCTTTTGAGACATTGGCAAATCACTTGATCTGTGCCAGCTCCCCAGGTGCAATCTGCAGAGAAAAGGCTGCTAACCTTGAAATCAGCTTAATTCTGGAACAGCTTTTCTACTTGGAGTAAAACCAACAATCTCCCTAACCCAACCTGCTTTTAAGGTGGAGAGAGAAAGTTTACAAAAGTACTATGATTTCCTCCCTTGGTCTGAGCTCCTAGTGTGGACAATAAAGGAAAATTTATCTCCCTGTCATGTCCGAGTCTCATTCTTAAACAACTGTATCTAATTGAATTTTTGTACATAAAAAATACTTGCAGCTTTTTGAGTTTCAGAAACAGGCAGTAAGTGGCTTTTTTTCAGTGAAAATTCATGCTAGCACCGATGCACCCTCTTGCAAGCTGAGGTTTTAAATCACCTACTATGTGTTTGGTGCCCAGATTAAATAGCACATCCAAAGCAGTTTCTGTGGACAACAATCCATAGGTAAAGTATGTTCCTGCAAATCTTTTCTGACTGATTCAAAGATCAAAATGTTGAAAATAATGTCTGTATTGACAGCTTTTAAAAATAATAAACGTATATGGCTATGGGAAAAATTGTGATTTGTGTTTTCCTGGTCCTACTTGTATGGATGTTGACTGAAAACTCTTAGTCAGCTCACTGTAGCCATATGATTTGCAGTACCAGGACCTAGTGAGCTACATAGGGATTTTCAATGTAATTTTCATTCTAATTCAGTATAAGAGGACTCCTTTTTCTTTTTTTTTCTTTCTTTTTTTTTTTTTTCAAAAAGGTGGGGGGAAATGAGAGAGAAATAATAGAGAAGGTGGAAAAGATACACAATTCATGTACTTCATTTCTTGGTTCACCCCTCTTTTATTTCTCCTTGCAATTATTTTAGTACCAAGAAAATAATCAGTAAAGGATGATAAAATGTAATCAAAAGGTTGAAACTCAATGTGTTATCTTTCTGTGCTGCTAAACTTGACAGTAACTTAGCATGTCATGATGCTAAACGCTGTCACTTCAATTGTGCATCTACATAGACTGACCATATTTTCTTTATACTGCAATAAAACAATTGTTACTGAAATATGCTACTGAAACTAATCGTCAAGGCCAGTGCTATCCATCTTTTTGTACTTGGACTATTGTTTCATAAAGAACACTTCTGCGACAAACACTTTAGCTGCTATAAACTGGACTTTAATCCTTATGTCATAGCTCTAAACTGAATTCTACTTCTCAGTACTTTAAAAAAACTTTTATATATATATATTTCACCCAATATGGTTGAGTTTTGGGTTATTTTCACAGTTGTTGTATCTGTGAATTAAACTCCAGACCATTTTTTTTAAACTAATTTCAATTTTGATTTGGCAAATGCAACAGACTACTAGACTTGGAATAAATGGTCTGAAAATGACATGGGATTGGATGCCTCCATTGTCATGACTGCTTACAGAAATAAAGGCTGCATATTGCTGTGAACTGGCAAGGAAGACCATGCAGATTTGGGATTCATTCCCCAGCTTTTGTCAATTGGCAGTGCTCTGTTGACTGTAGAGCTACACTTTCATAAATCAGCAAGATAACAGGCTTTGAGGGCTAGTCATGCCCTTTGTATCTGCATATGCAGATCACTCACAATGCCACTGATCATGCACAGCAGTTTTTAAGTCACTGCTTCTCTTTATGCATGTGAGAAAATGCACTGGCTCTAGTGTAACAGTGTCAAGATAAGTGCTTCTGGAAGAATTTTCTCATAGGTGTGATGATGGAAACACTGTCATCCCATCAGGTGAACAGATTATCAAATGTTTTCTATCATGTTTGCACGTAGTCCCTGTGCTTGCTACAAAAATCAAGGCTTTCCACACAATAGCTTTATGGGTTCAAGTATATGTAGCACTTGATTAAAAAATGGCTTTATAGCAATGTGATTCTCAGTAAGGTTTTTTTCAAGTGCATTTTCAATGGATATCTTCCATTTCCTTTTCTTTATGCAGATTTACATTTCACAAAAATATGAGCTACTTTCAACCTAGTGAAATCTTTAAAATCCAATTTCAGAATGCTTTGTGGTAGTCTCACTTAACCTAGAAGCAATATTGATATCTTTCTTCTTTTTTTTTTTTTTTTTTTAATTAATGAGGCTCTCCACCATTATTCAAGCAACAAAATATATGCATTTGGTCATGCTGTTTTACCTCTCTCCCTGTATGCTTCTTTTTAAGGGGGAATGCTTGCTGTGTTGAGAGCTAAACCTTAGCTAAGTGGACATTAAAACGCTTAGCCTTCTGCCTCTTCCTTCAAAATTCTATTTATAAGAACTGTATTTTTTAAAGCTACAGTTAGTTTTTTTTTGGAGATGCATGCTGAGGCACATCCCTGTGTACCTAAACAGGTAATACAAGAAAATCAAACAAAGATTTTGTTTTCTTTCATGACTTTACACTCCCCTGTTTTTTTTTTTTTTTTCCCAGTTTGTTAAGTATTACAAATATTAGGCAAAAAGAAATGACATTCTACTTTTATGGCTTTATAATTGCTACTAGACCTAAATGGGGACCAGGAAGAGTTCACCTCATGGAGTGTTCTTTATATGAAGTCTGTGGACTACCCTGGAAAATGTTTTTGACAGTTAAGATCCTGGCAAATCTAGTATTACTAGTGCTGAACAAAACCCTGAGGCACTTTGGCATTAATGAAATTGAAGAAGCACCTTGTGACTCCAGCTTTAATCACTGGAATGTGTTACAAAATTAGCTGCAATTAATCTGATATCAACCACAAAAAAAAAGCAATTTTTGCATAGGTAGAACTCTCTAAAATTATACACTGTATAATTTGAATGCACATAAGTTTTTCTTGCATCTGGTTATTTTAATATATTATTATTCCTGAAAGAAATATTTTTTTTTCTATTTCTTTGTTCTGAGAAGACCATAAATATGGAGGGAAAAGACGAAATCCTTTCTAACTTTCACAGTGCGGTGCTAGGAAAGATATCCACGTCACATATGTGTAGCTATATGATAGCTTCTACTGTGCAGCATGTGTGATTGGAGAACATCCAGTTTCCAGCATGCAAAACCAAAATATTTTAAATTCACTGTTTACAAGGTGCTCAGCTGTCAGTTCTTCTTAAACACTGAGTCACCCTGTGTGTATCTACTCCCCTTGGCTAGATGAAATCAAACTTCAGGGCTGTTTGCTGTGCTAAAGGACTAAGAGCTAGACAAACCTGTGTTCTTCCTTTTAAGGTTCCACAGTTATGAAATTTACTCTAACGTTTTTCAGGTGATTTAACAGATCGTTTGGAAGGCTGTATGTGTATAGATGAGTGTTTGGGAACATCTGCATTGTGTTTTGAATTATTTTTTTTCAGCAATTACAGAACTGTAAATATATTTGAAAAAAAAAAGACAAATGAAAATATATCAGCTTGAACTTACATAATTGCATGACATTAGGACTCAAGGATTTGTGCAAAACAAGGCAGACTGGGGTGTGAGTTAAAAACACTGCATTTAAGGGGTTTTTGTGTTGGAAGGAGAACTCAGAATAGTTACTACTGTAGGAGATTCACAGAAATAAGCAAAATGCATGCTTAATTCTTGCCATACTTGAGAAAAATACCATGGGCATTTTAATATTGGTTAGTAGAAAAATTACAGAAGTCTTTCATGCAAATGTTAAAAGTTAAAATCCAGGAAGAAGCGAGTTCATGCTACTGGAGAAAAACATAATGGTTAATAATTAGCTTTGATTCATGCTGCAGAACAAAACCTTTCCATGTTGTTCAGATGAATTGAGGGTAAAAGAAAAAAAAAAAAAAAGTTGAGAGTAAAGGATGATCTCATTTCAGTTAAAAGTAGCAGTTAAATAGAAAGTGAATACTTGTTAGTTGTACATCAGTGATGCTAGCTAAATGGTAGTGAAAATCTTTGCAAGGGGAGGAAATTTGCAAGGGGCTTAAAAAAAGTAGCAGGAAAGAGCTGGTCCCCGACCTGGATGATAACAAGAGTAGTGTTCCTCTCAGCTGTAGCTCCTTCTCCTCCAATCCTGACACACAAGGGAAACGTACCAGCTGAAAGCTGCACCTGAGTTGGGAGGTCCTGAGGATCCAGGTACCTGTTGATTGCTTGGGTATGTGCATATGTCTAATGCTATTGAAAGTATTAGCCCATGTGCTGAAATTAAAATATGTTTTTAAAAAACCAAACAAACCAGGACAGATAGATGACTGGGCAATGATACGTATATGTGTGGTGGGGTATGCTGCTTTGAAGTTTGTACATGTTACAAAGATGCTGAAATACAACTGTTCTGAGATGAGGCTGGTATTAAGCATTTGCTTAAGTGCTTCCCTGACCCAAGATGTAGAGGCAACTTGAAGTTCCAGCTGATGTGTATTTCATAATAAAATTTTCCTAGCTGGTTAAAAATTTGGATGTAGTCTCTGATCAACATATCTTTGTGTATGACAATGTTTTTGTTCTTGGTGTTCTCTTGTGTAGTCAGGAGGCAAAGGTGTATCCTCATTTATCACAGGACTTAGCTAAAGGTAAGCAAGAAAGTGAGAGGAGATGAAATGTGACCCTCCAACTGGAAATTGCAGATGTGAAAACAAGTTTGTGGTGTTTACTCAAAGGGTTTTCTCCTTGCCAAAAGACACTTTTGCTTTCAAGGCTAGATGTCCCAGCAGCATATGATTAGAATTTGTGATGGCATTTGGATGTCCCTTCTAGACCTAAAAAAAATTAATGCTGCTTCTGGCTTCTCTGTCATAAAATTTAAATGAGAACTTCTACTTCTTTCAGAGTGACAAAAATATTTTGTAAACAGTGTTTTGCAGTGGAAAGCCTGGGCTTCTGAGGTGTTGAGAAGAGATATTGTTAGACAATAAGTTTCAGTCTCTAAGCCAAACCTATAAAGATAATATAGCAAAACCAGAAGAAATGTGAACTGCCTCCTAAATAAGTTAACTTGGTCATATTAAATAGAAAGTAGTGAAAGTGAGACAAAATGTCATAAAACAGAGATCTGGGGTTTATGCTGTGATGGGTGGAATTGTCTATACTAGGTAAATGGGAAACTGTGTGTTCAAATATATACTAGCCTTTAGTTTCAAGTTAATTAAATTGATGCAATTGACCGTGAAGTCAATTTTTATTTTTTTTAATTTTAATGTTGAAAAATTCCAGAAATTTTTTGCTGCCTTGTTCTTTTCTCACAAAGCAAATTATTTTGTTATTTGTAACTTTGATTGCAAAAGCAAAAAGATATATTTTACTAGATATATTTTAATAAATACTTAAATTATGTGTTTAGGTTACTACCCTGGTAAGCTCAGTTAGGAATCAGGCTAAATTAAACCAGACCAAAATCGTAGTTTATAACTATAGGTAGTTTGAAAACCAGTAGGATAATGCCTGAGTATTTATTAAATCTTTTTTATCTTTTTCTGCTTAAGAACGGAATATGATTATTTGTTAAAACTTATATTAAAAGCAATTAAGATACATGTTCACATTTTTTTAATCAAAATTTCAACAAAAATTAAAAAAGTTCCTGATGTAATCTGGCTAAGGAAAGACCTTTATCTCTTGTTAGAAGGAGCGTAAAAAAGTTTCTGTGATAATTTGAAAAGAATTATCTGGGTTTTTTTGTTTTGTTTTGTTTTGTTTTTTTTTTCTTTCGTAACAGAATGGCTTCTATCCAGGGATAGATCTCTGCTTTAAAGAGATGCTTAAAGAAATTAGTATCCCTGGGGGAAAAGAGACTTATGCAAAAAGAATGTGTTTATGGTAAGTTTGCTTCATCACAAAATAAAATTTTCTCCTTTACATGCAGTGCCCACTGAAAAATTATAATTGTGTTGTAAGTGAAATGCTCTCCATAAGATATCCCACCTCTCCCCTGTAAACTTAATACTGGTAGAAACTGGTGGTAAGTCTACAATCACTAAATCCAGTGTGTGTGTCTATATATGTGTGTGTGTATATATGTCAAAAAAATGTTTGGGAAGACAGTAAACTTAAGAACATCCTTTACCATGTTTGGGCTTCTTAGCTGAAACTTTGATGTTTGAATTTGTCCTCTGCAAATATTGGCTTACAATAAGATGAGAGAGAAAGAAAAACAGAAGTAAAACAGAAAAAGAGGGTTCAAAAACATTACTTGAAAAGACAGAAGAAACTTTTTTCCCTAAATTGACAAGGCTGACCTTGTTGATTGCTGGATGGTTTGTGTTTGTCATTACTCCTGATTGATTACAAAAATTTACTCTGACCACATATTTATTCTGCTGTTGTCATTTAGGCGATAACCTTGTAGCAATGAATTTCATGGACTAATTGCCCTATGTAGGGAAGAAGGGATCATAAATAGGAGTTTCGAATTTTCTTTTTTTTTTTTTACTTGTCTGAGTGGTCATCTTCTGCAATAAAATATGAATAGAAATTAATAAATTATATTTTCTGTCAGTTTATTATATTTCTTTAAGAATCTCTTCCTTATCCTGTCACTTGGGTATAGACACTGAGTACTTCTAATCACATCTATCACCTGTCTCTGAATTGATCATCTTCATCTGTTCCTTTTGAAATGAAGAATCTTCAAGTGAACACAATATACCACTTGGGTATAAATTTTATTTCTATGATGACTTTATGCTATCTTTCACCTTATCCTGTTCCCTTTCTTATATAAAATAGCAATGTATTACTTTTTTGACTGTTGCAGTACATTGAACAGTATTACAGCGGTTTCAAAAGTGTTTCATTTGGGATTCAGGCATTTCCAGAGCTCAATGTGTATTTAATGTGTTAATGATTAATGTGTAAACGTCAGTTTATAACATCTCCTTCACAACAATTGGTTTGCCTTTATTTCTTCAGCAAAGTTGTTCTCAATACCCTTTTCAGCATCTGAAGGATACATGAAGTATCTCATAGGAACTTCATTTCTTGCAGTAAACATAATTTTATGGATGGATTTTTCTCCTAGTCTAATCAGAGTCCTCTGAGAAATCTTGCATGTCAGAATCTTTGGACCCATGCTGTTCTGTTTGTGTGTTACTTTAAAGTTGCATTGTGCAGAAGTATAACTCCAACTAGCTATTTGGGGTGATGACATACAGGTTCCTTTTTCCATCTGAGCTGACACCAGGGAATCAATTTCTGTCTTGATTAGGTGCTTACCATGACTTTCAGGCTAGTTGGTTGAGGATGACTTGTACTTAAATTGTGAGGAAACATCTGATTTTCAGCTGGCTATGGATGGCAGCCTGGAGCAGCCTGCTGTCACAGTGCAGAGCCTTTTAGTTGTTTGTAGTTTCACATTCACTTTCAGTTATCTTCTTTTTTTGGGCAGATGTACCTGGGCCTGTCTTTTGTAGGTCTCTAATGGGGTTAATAGGAAGGGTAAGCTTGGTCAGTTGTGCCTTGATAAGCCTGTGAGAGATGTGAGACACGGAGGGAGAAATTTGAAAAGGGGAAAGCAAGGTGTAGTTGGGACAAGATCTGTAGCTCCTGCTGATGGAAATGTTCTCTAGATCAGCCACTGCCTTCCTGAAGCAAAGCATTGGTACTGAGTCAGCACATGGAGCCTTTTTCCTTAGAGATTTGTTCAGAGAAAGAAGATTCATTCATGACCTGATGCTTTGATTTCCTCCGCCCTACAGGTGGTCCTGAATGGGTGGGCTTGTTTGGGTTGAACAGGAGGGTGAGACTGACAAATAAATCAGTATGACTGGTTGGCTGGAGGTTGCATACCAAAATTTTGATTAATGCTGCACCCTGTTAAGTCTGTAGTTGAAGCCTGGAAAGAAAAACCCTTTAATAAATCCTCAGAGAAATCCAGGAAGATTGAAAGGTAAGTGATAGAAGTAATCCAATCAAGACTTATGCTTTCATCCTGTTTAAAATGTCATTTTGGGGATCTACTGAAAAATCAGCTATTTTCTTATCTGTACGATTCAAGTACCAAACACTTTTTCCTTAGTCTTGGAACTTTTAACTTTTAAATTGTGCTTGAGGATATTTAGGATTTTTTTTTTTTTTTTTTTTTTTTTTTAGGGGTATTAAACAGTTGTTAGCATAATGTTATGTAAAAATGTGGTGTAACATACAGCATGGCTTCTTCTGAGGGGTATACACTGTTTATAAAGCCTTTCAAGGAAAGAAATCTACTGATTGCACTCTATAACTAGGAAATGTCTTGCATAAAATGCCATAAACATTAAAACTTCTGCTTCCATTAAAAGATGATAATGTATGCAGTTGCCTCTAGTGAGGGACACAGCTATGCAGATGGCACAAATACAATTTGAATAAGTCTTAGAAGCATGCTCTGAGAAGTGTAGTAGCTGATTAGCATTATATTATTTTACCAGTACTTGCCTGATGTAAGAAATATTTACAGGAAGTAAGACTGAAACTTGAGAGGAGATGAGCATGAAATGTCACTGTCTAATCAGGTCTTGACGGTCAATAAAGAGACACTAAATTCTTGCTGGTTTAAGTTGAAATGGGAATTTGATTGGCATGATTGTATTAGGGAAACCTGCTGTCACCCTTCTTTGTTCATAACCTACCAGGAACTATCTAGAGCTCAGGCAATTCCTACATATTTGCTATTATGTTGTGGTGGGTTGACCTTGGCCAAACTCCAGATGCCCACCAAAGCTTCTCTATAACTCCCCTCCTCAGCTTGACAGGGGAGAGAAAGTATAATGAAAGGCTAGTGGGTTGAGATAAGGACAGGGAGAGATCACTCACCAGTTAACATCACAGGCAAACCAGATTTGACTTGGGGAAATTAGTTTAATTTATTACCAGTCAAATCAGAGTAGGATAATGAGAAATAAAATAAAATCTTAAAACACCTTCATCTTACCCCTCCCTTCTTCCTGGTCTCAACTTCACTTCTGATTTCTCTGCATCCTCCCCACAAGCAGCACAGGGGAATGGGGGTTGTGGTCAGTTTATTACATATTCTCTGATGCTTCTTCCACCTCATGCTCTTCCCCTGCTCCCACCCACAGGAAACAGTCCTCCACTTCTCTGATGTGGGTTCTCTTCCCAGTTTGTTCTTCAAAAACTGGTCCAGTGTGGATCCTTTCCATGGTGTGCAGTCCTTCAGGAAGGGACTGCTCCAGTGCGCGTCCCCCATGGGGTCACAAGTCCTGCCAGCAAACCTGCTCCAGTGTGGGCTCCTCTCTCCACAGGGCCACAGGTCCTGACAGGAACCTGCTCCAGCGCAGGCTTCCCACGGGGTCACAGCCTCCTTCAGGCATCCACCTGCTCCTGCGTGGAGTCCTCCACGGGCTACATGTAGACATCTGTTCCGCCATGGACCTCCATGGGCTGCAGGCGGACAACCTTCTTCACCATGTTCTTTACTACAGGCTGCAGTGAAACATCTGCTCCAGTGCCTGGAACACCTCCTTCCCTCTCCTTCTTCACTGACCTTGGTGTCTGCAGAGTTGTTTCTCTCGCATCTTCTCATTCCTCTCTCTTGCTGCTCGGCCTTGGCCAGCAGTGGGTCCATCTTAGAATTGGCTGGGTGGGACATGGGGGAAGATTCTGGCAGCTTCTCACAAAAGCCATTCCTAAGCCCCCATCCCCACCATCCTCACCCCCCCCCACTACCAAAACCTTGCCATGCAAACCCAATACAATATTCTACAATATGGCTCTCTGTTTACAGTTGACGTTTGTATTTTGGTCTAAATGCCCTCACAGTGTAAAATGAAGTATGTCATTAAGTTATGAATTTCACAATCTTTTTTTATATTTAGTACTCACATCTGTGAAGCTATACAATCATACCATAAGGAAAAGAATAAACCTCTAAAATTTAAAGTTTGCTCCTGAACTCTTTGATCCAAAGCTATTCTTGTAACATTTTTGGTGCAGTTAAAGGTCAAAGAAGGATAGGACCTATTTTCTAGATGTACTTCAAAGTTAGCCCAAGCTGGTTGAAAACTCAAGAGATCAGTTCTTCTTTTTCTTTTCCCTTTTTAATCAGCATGATGATAATTTCAGTCCCTCAAGTTTAACAGTCTTCCACTGGAGTTGTCACCCACTTTCTTTTTTTTATTTTAAATATTCTTCTCATATGGAATGAAACTTTATTTTACCTTCCTTGAATTCAACAGATCCAGAATATCTAAAGATCACATGTATTTCCACCTTGAATTTGCCTTCATATTAATGCACCTGTATTTTGCTGTAAGAAACATCTGGGACAACTTCAGGCAGTCTTTTAAAAGTATGGTAGTCCATATGGCAGAACAAATGCCAGGAGAGAAAAAGAAATTCTCTTGTTATTGCCATTTAGTTTCACTTGTAGTTAAATGAGAAAATAACAAAAGGTGCTTCTATAGCTAGCAGCCTGATTTGTTGACACTGTGTGCCTCCAAGCCAGAAAACAGAAAAGTAGCCCTCTTCTTGGCCTAACTGCCTTATATTGATAAAAGGATACATAAATATTAGTCTCTTAAAAGACAGGATGCACAATCAGAGCAGAGATTCCCCTGCAGCCTGTGG